>NC_059346.1:48530000-48772500 GCF_019703515.2 Myxocyprinus asiaticus
AACATATTTCTCAACACAACCTTGGTAAAGTGTGAGCGGCAGGGTAAATTAAAGGGACACCGGATGTGTCTAGCAGACAGCATAGCGCATTCTAAAATTCGAAACAATAATTTTCTATGAAGGTACATACTCTCAACTCACATCATTTTCCATTAAATTCGACCTAAATCATTATCAAAGGACACAGATTATTTACTCTAGTCATTACTGGATGAAATATTTTGTATAAGTATCTTTCATAGAGCCTACACAATGTATTTTCAGTAACAAGTGTCTTTTTTTATTTTATCCCAATTTGGAATGCCCAATTCCCACTACTTAGTAGGTCCTCGTGGTGGCACAGTTACTCACCTCAATCCGGGTGGCGGAGGACAAGTCTCAATTGCCTCTGCTTCTGAGACAGTCAATCCGTGCATCTTATCACGCGGCTCGTTGTGCATGACACGGCGGCGACTCCCAGAATGTGGAGGCTCATGCTACCCTCTGCGATCCACGCACAACTTACCACGTTCCACATTGAGAGTGAGAACCACTAATCATGACCACAAGGAGGTTTCCCCATGTGACTCTACCCTCCCTAGCAATCGGGCCAATTTGGCACACTATCAAGCCTGCCTGGAGTCACTCAGTACTCCCTGGATTTGAACTCTTGACTCCAGGGGTGGTAGTCAACATCAATACTCGCTGAGCTACCCAGGCCCCCGTAACAAGTGTCTTTTGTGGTTTGACAGCTTGAATTAAAGATCTATTCAGTGCTACATACAGGGAATTTGGATAAGAAACGTTGCCATTTCTAATCGCTCAGTTTGTGCAGCTACACCAGTTTCATACACTAACCTGCAAACTCATCAACGTCACTGTTAAATCTTGAAGAAGTACAAGAACCTTTGTAACTTTGGACTGCCATCAGCTCATAATGTTTGTGTGATATCTGTCCCTTGTTCATGCAGTGACCGGCTTCAGTAAATGTTATGTCACCCCCTTGTGGTCTCCCAAAGCTATTATGTCAGACTACATTGAATGAAATGCAACTGGCATTGAATTGAAAGCATTAGGCTTCCAATTTAAATGTCGACTGATGTTATTATATCGATGCCTCAAAAATGTATCGATAAAATAATGTGCCAATCAATAATCGATATATATATATATTTAATGACATCTCTTTTTTTTATTTGCCCATTTCTTACCTTGTTTAGTAGGTAGGCTATAGATATAATATAGGTGCATGAAGCTACTGTTTGTGTGCACCTGTGTACATGTGTGAAGTGTGTGTAAGGTCACCGCATCATTGCTGCAGTCCTGATGGAGGCGTGTGTTTGTGTGTGTGTGTGTATGTGTGTTTGGAGAATGTTGTTTGTGTTTAGCACATAGGCATTCAGTAAACATCCCACTGATCCATTAGCCCTGTCACCTCAAACACAGTCTGACCTCCTGCAAGTTTGTGTATTGAGCTTTACACTGAATAAACAGTGTGTGTAAGCATCCCACTCAGTTAATGATGTTACATTTTAGATGGCCAAATCACATTGTGATAATGTTTGCATGTGTATTTGATGGATTACTTTGCTAAACAAACAAAACATAAATTCAGTCTTTCATTTGTTTATTGCTTTGAGAACAACACGTCATGTAATAAGGAAAACATCACTATTAATCCGTGAGTTCCCTATCTGTCACTCACTCGACGTTGGTGTCGATGTAGTGACACTAGGGGTCACTCTTGGGAGCCCGAGACACCTCTGGTCTTTGATAAAAGGCCAATGAAAATTGGCGAGTGGTATTTGCATGCCACTCCCCCGAACATACGGGTATAAAAGGAGCTGGTATGCAACCACTCATTCAGATTTTCTCTTCGGAGCCGAACGGTCATGCTCACTGAGCTGAATACTACTGTTCATTCACCTCTGCTGGATCTGACGGCGCATTTCAGCGGCTTCTCCCTCCTCACGCCCCTGGGCGCTTCGGCAGAAAAATTAGAGAGTATATTTTCTGAAAGAGCATTTTTCCCCTCTAAAAGAGTATATTTCTCTGAAAGAGCGCACACACGGAACGTCTTTTTAAAGACGCGTCTTTTTAAAGATGCTTTTCCAATTGTGTGTTATTCCTGGTTGTGCTCGTTATCTCTCACCTTCTAACGGTCACGATCACTGTCTTTCGTGTCTGGGCACTGCTCACGCGGAGACAGCGTTCGTGGATGGTCATGTTCTCATTGCGAGAATATGTCCATGGCAACGTCGCGGCTCGCCTTCGTAAGAAAGCGAGACACCCCAGAGGCTCCCACCTCGGTCCTTTTACCCACGGGTTTGAGGCCAGCGCGTCTAGCACTGGGGGCGATTTTGGGACCCCAATGGGACCGCCTCTGCCGGGTATCCCCCCGCGGACCTCCCATTCCCCAGCACGCTCGTCTGCCCCGATTGGGCTTCCGGGTGAGTCCGCCGGCTCGTCTCACGGCGAGTTCGACCTCTTATTCGGAGCCCGCGAAAGTGATGAGCTCTCGAGCGCAGCATCGGAGAGCGGGCTCGTCCAGTCGGAAGCCTCAGCTGGGCTCCTCCCTTTGGGGTCGATCGCCCAGTCACAGGCTGACGCGGAGATGACGACATGCTTTCCCGGGCAGCCGCGAGCGTCGGTTAGAGTGGATTTCACCGCTCTTCCCTGAACCCTCGCGGCTTGGTGATTGATTCCTGGGCTCGCGGCACCGCTCAAAGCCACGCCCCGCCCCATTCCTTTCTTCCCGGAAGTGCATGAAGAGCTGACAAGGTCACGGGAGGCACTTTTTACTGCCCGGTCCCGATCGTTTCAGCTTCCCCACTCTCACTACCCTCGATGGTGGGGCGGCCAAGGGTTATTCGGCAATCCCCCGGTGGATAAAGGCGCTCACGGTGCACCTATGCCCGCAGAGCGCCGCCACCTGGCGCAGGTGCCCAAAGCCCCCGTCCAAGGCCTGTAGGTTTAAATTGTCTCTGACGGCCAAGGCCTACGGTGCCGCTGGACAAGCCGCCTCCGCCCTGCACGCCATGGCTCTCCTGCAAGTCCGCCAAGGCACTAAAGGAACTGCATGAGGGTAGTTCTGCCCCAGGATTGATGCAGGAACTGCGCTTGGCGACCGACCGAGGTCATGGCGCGGTCTCTCGGGCGGACGATGGCCACACTAGTGGTCCAGGAGCGCCACCTTTGGCTCAACCTGGTCGAGATGGGTGAGGCCGACAAGACACGATTCCTTGCTGCCCCCATTTCCCAGGCGGGCCTATTCGGCGACACCGTCGAGGACTTTGCCCAGCAGTTCTCGATGGTAGAGCAGTAGATGGATGCTAGCCGGCTTATCCTGCCCCGGCGCGGCTCAAGATCCCGCACCCCATCTACTCATTGCCAAGGGCGTCCCCCTGCGGTGACTGCACCGGCTCCGCCGCAGCCCGCCCCTTCGGCCTGGCCCCGGCGTGGAGCCCACCGCAGGAAGCAGACGCCACCCGTCTCGCAGCCGCCCAGAACCCGTGAAAGGCTTCAAAGCACCCTTGAGACGGGCGACCCAGGGACAACGAAACCCGCTGCTCTGGAGCTGGTAAGCAGATCTTCATCTTTTTGTTACCTTTTGCATTTAATTGCGCTACATGCCCAAGTGGCTGCAGTACTCAAGAGCTCAGCAAGAGTGGTTTCCTTGTTCCCTGGGTCGCGTATCCGGTGTGTACGGCTGGCATCACGACCACCGTCCACCACTCCATTTGGCAGGTTGGCACTCCAGCGGTGGTCTCCCGCCCTGAGCGCCCAGCTGTGGCACAAATCCGCCCCCGATGTGACAGTCTCCACAGGTCACGAGGACACGCCTCTTCCTCCCCCGTCCCAGGCTGTTCCGGGGGTGGTCACAAGGAGCCAGGTAAGTGCTTCGATGTCCTCGGACTCAGCACGGCCACGACGTGGTGTGGCACCTCGAGCTCCGCCCCGCCGCGAGGCCCCACCTGCTGGTACATCCGATGACGTTGTCCCTTTGGTCCCCCTTCCAGTCCGTCACGAGGGCTGGTCTGGACCGTCCGACTCGGCTGCGCAATTCACTTCGCCGGGCATCCGCCCAGGTCCAGCGGTGTCCACTTCACCTTGGTGAAAGACGAAAATGCTGCTACCTTGCGCGGAGATCGCTACCCTCCTACGGAAGGACGCGATAGAACCTGTCCCTCCAGCCGAGATGAAGAAAGGGTTTTACAGCCCCTACTTCACTGTACCGAAAAAAGCCGGTGGGTTGCGGCCAATCTTGGACCTGCGAGTACTGAACCGGGCTTTACACAGACTCCCGTTCAAGATGCTGACGCAAAGACGCATTCTAGCGAGCGTCCGGCATCAAGATTGGTTCGCGGCGGTAGACCCGAAGGATGCGTACTTTCACGTCTCGATCCTTCCTCGACACAGACCCTTCCTGCGGTTTGCGTTCGAAGGTCAGGCGTATCAGTACAAAGTCCTCCCTTTCGGCCTGTCCCTGTCTCCTCGCGTCTTTACGAAGATCGCAGAGGCTGCCCTTGCCCCGTTAAGGGAGATGGGCATTCGTATTCTCAACTATCTCGACGACTGGCTAATCTTAGCTCACTCTCGAAACATGTTATGCGCACACAGGGACCTGGTGCTCTCACACCTCAGCCGACTAGGGCTTCGGGTCAACTGGGAAAAGAGCAAGCTCCTCCCGGTTCAGAGCATCTCTTTTCTCGGTTTGGAGTTGGACTCAGTCTCCTTGACGGCGCACCTTACGAACGAGCACGCCCAGTCGGTGCTGGCCTGTTTGAAGGCGTTCAAACAGAAAACAGCGGTTCCACTGAAACTTTTTCAGAGGCTCCTGGGGCATATGGCATCCTCGGCGGTGGCCACCCTGCTCGGGTTGATGCATATGAGGCCGCTTCAGCACTGGCTCCAGACTCGAGTCCCGAGACGGGCATGGCGCCACGGGACACACCGCGTGGCCATTACGTCGGTCCGTCACCGTCTTTTCAGCCCTTGGACCGACCTCTCGTTTCTACGAGCAGGTGTTCCCCTAGAACCGGTCTCCAGGCGCGTCGTGGTCATGACAGACGCCTCCAAAACGGGCTGAGGCGCTGTTGGCAACGGGCACGCAGCCGCCGGCCTCTGGACGGGTCCACGGCTGCGTTGGCACATCAACTGCCTCGCGTTACTGGCAATTCTGCTCGCCCTGCGGAGGTTCCGGCCATCGATCCAGGGCAAGCACGTGCTAGTTCGGACAGACAGCATGGCAGCGGTAGCATATGTCAACCGCCAAGGCGGTCTGCGCTCCCGCTGTATGTCACAACTTGCCCACCGTCTCCTCCAACGGAGTCGGCAGCACCAAGTCGCTGCAAGCCACTCACATCCCGGGCAACCTCAACATTTCGGCGGACGCGCCGTCACAACAGGTTACCCTCAAGGGAGAGTGGAGACTCCACTCCATTCGACAGGCACAGGTGCACTCCCAAGAATCCTCCCCAATGCCCGCTCTGGTACGCCCTGACCGAGGCCTTCCTCGGCATAGATGCGCTGGCACACAGCTGGTCCCCTGGCATTCGCAAATATGCACTTTCCCCCACTGAGCCTGCTCGCACAGACCCTGTGCAAGGTTAGAGAGGATGAGGAGAAGGTCGTCCTGGTAAGCACCCTACTGGCCCGCCCAGACGTGGTGCTCGGACCTCATGCTCCTCGCAACAGCTCCCCCCGGGCAAATTCCCCTGAGGAAGGACCTTCTTTCTCAGGGAAGGGGCACCATCTGGTACCCGCGCCCAGACCTCTGGAATCTCCATGTCTGGCCCCTGGACGGGACGCGGAAGACCTAAGCTGTCTCCCACCTGTGATGGTAGACACGTTCTCTCAGGCTAGGGCTCCCCTACGAGGTGCCTGTATGCCTTTAAGTGGCGTCTGTTCGCTAAGTGGTGTTCTTCCCGTCGGGAAGACCCCCAGAGATGCGCAGTCAGATCAGTGCTTTCCTTCCTGCAAGAGAGGTTTGAAGGGAGGCTGTCCCCTTCCACCTTGAAGGTGTACGTTGCTGCCATAGCAGCACACCACGACGCAGTCGACGGTAAGTCCTTAGGGAAGCATGATCTGATCATCAGGTTCCTAAGAGGCGCCAGGAGGCTGAATCCCTCCAGGCCATGCCTCGTTCCCTCATCGGACCTCTGTAGTTTTTCAGGGTCTACAGAGAGCCCCCTTTGAGCTTTGCAGTCAGCAGAGCTTAAGGCACTCTCCTTGAAGACTGCCCTCCTGACTGCGCTCACTTCCATCAAGAGGGTAGGTGACGTGCAAGCATTCTCTGTCAGCGAAACGTGCCTGGAGTTTGGTCCGGGCTATTCTCACGTGATCCTGAGACCCCGACCGGGCTATGTGCCCAAGGTTCCCACCACTCCTTTTAGGGACCAGGTGGTGAACTTGCAAGCGCTGCCCCAGGAGGAAGCAGACTCAGCCCTGTCGTTGCTGTGTCCGGTGCGCGCTTTACGCGTCTATTTGGATCGCACGCAGAGCTTCAGAGTCTCTGAGCAGCTCTTTGTCTGCTTTGGTGCACAGCGGAAAGGAAGCGCTGTCTCCAAGCAGAAGATCGCCCACTGGCTCATTGACGCCATAACTATGGCATATCTCGCCCAAAACATGCCGCCCCCGGTAGGGCTACGAGCCCATTCTACCCGTGGTGTAGCGGCTTCTTGGGCCCTGGCCAGAGGTGCCTCTCTAACAGACATTTGCAGAGCAGCGGGCTGGGCAACACCCAACACCTTTGCAAGGTTCTACAACCTCCGGGTGGAACCGGTTTCGTCCCAGGTAGTGGCACGCAACACAAGCGGATAAGCCCGGGATAGCCGGCCGGGTGTATCGCTTGCACATAGTGCCTTCCACCTACTTTTGAGCTGAAGACGTGCACTGTTAATTCCCAGTAGTGTTCACAAAAGTTGTTCCCTGGTTGACTCCCTCCGAGCCCTGTGGCAGTCGAGTTTTCGGAGAGACTCGCTGCCGGCCCAGTACACGCGCTAACTAAGAGCCCAGTTCTGGGGTAGGTGCTCCGCATGTGGCGGTTCCCTGTAAGGCTAACCCCATGCGATCTATATCTTCCGCTAATTAATTTCCCTGCTGGCAAACTGCGTCTTCCTTGGGCAGAGCCCCTCTGCCCCAGTCTCCATGTTGTAGTAACTCCTCCCCCATTGGGCAGGATCTACCTTGAAGGCTCTCCACATGGTTGGAAAGACCATGTGATGTATTCTTCCACTTAAATATCCCCCCCTCTCTTGGGGCGAGGTGTGGTCTCCGCGGTGTCCTCCCCTTGGGAGGGACACCCCCTGACTAGACCTGGCGGCCCAGTCGGATAATCCCCCTTCTTTTTTAGGGAGTGGAAAAAGAGAAGGGGAAAGAGGCCACGACTGGGTTAAGCCTGTCTCTATCTCTGGGTAGTCGACTTGTCCCCAAAAAGGGCCGTTCGACACTCATAACTGTGTTGGGGGAGGTTATGTGTCGACCTGGTGTGCTGGCTATGAGGCACACAGCAAGTCTGCCCACCGCACACCGCCAGTTCACGTAACACAGTTCAGCCTTGTGGCGTTTTGTATAGGGACCCCTAGTGTCACTACATCGACACCAATGTCGAGTGAGTGACAGATAGGGAACGTCATGGTTACTGGTGTAACCTCCGTTCCCTGATGGAGGGAACGAGACGTTGGTCCCTCCTGCCACAACGCTGAACTACCTGCTGAAATGGCCGGACCTTATATCGGCTCCTCAGCGTAAAACCTGAACGAGTGGTTGCATACCAGCTCCTTTTATACCCGTATGTTCGGGGGAGTGGCATGCAAATACCACTTGCCAATTTTCATTGGCCTTTTATCAAAGACCAGAGGTGTCTCGGGCTCCCAAGAGTGACCCCTAGTGTCACTACATCGACACCAACATCTCGTTCCCTCCATCAGGGAACGGAGGTTACACCAGTAACCATGACGGTTTCCAACCCAGCATACAGGTACATCCTCCTTAAACCATGATCACACTCAAAATTACATTAAACGATTAAAAGAGAAAACATAAACCAACATTGTGGGGTTCAAAAATAAACCTGGAAATAAAGTTTTAGGATATTGCAGGTGTGATTCACCGAAAAGGAATAAATAGTTGATCGGATTGTGATGCGTGAATGGCTTGCACACGCAGCGCGAGTCTCATCACACTTTAATAGTGTTTAGTCTCTCATTCATCTGATGAAAACACACTGCATGATCATGAGGAAGGATTACATCAAGATGTAGATTGGAATGCAGGTGCAAAAAACTGCATATAAGTAAAATAGCCTGCTCCTCTCTCGCTGTTGCTTGCATGCTAGTAATTATCCATCTGTGTGATTTTGACATAATATAAGATGACATAATATAAGAAATATTTAAGATTCCACACAATTTTGTGATCAGTAATAAAATAAGCAAATTTGTGACATTAACTGTGTCAACTCATTTTGTACAAAAGGGCAGGTTTTCTTTCATTGAAGCTCTTTCACAAGATGCTCGGTGAAAATTCACATGCAGAATCATGATTATATCATAATCTCTGGGTTTTGCACAAATTTTTCACTCAACCTGTTATGCTGAAAATGTAATTTGTAATGAAAAATAAACGATTAAATTAGAAAACTGCAAAATAGAAACATTTTCACAAGTGGACTCAAACTTCGGAAAATCACATACATGTGCATGTTTATTTTTATTTTTTTAAGGGGTGGGGGGCCTCAGCACAGCCATTGACCAGGAAAATAAAAAAATGGCACTCCATATCAAAAAGGTTGCCGACCACTGTGCAGTATACATGACGAAAGTAAATATCAGACACTGCAGAAACACGCCTCCTTTTCAGGTGGCTGCACACACTTAAACATCAGACCTGCACTCATCTCAGCTTTTGAGAACAGGGACACTATCATTTCAAGTTCAAGTACTTTGGACTTGTCTTTCTACCAGGGATACACGGGAAGTCGGCATTCCAATAAAAACAGTTCTATCAGAAAGACTCGAGATTACTGGAATTAAAACTAATGAAAGTTACTTATATCATTTGGCGTAAGCCCCTTCCTACGGTTCAGTGCTCAGATGCTGCTTGAACTGTCAGATCCTGCTGGAGATGATGACGGCAGGGGGCAGAGCTTACCCCCGCCCAGGATCTAAACTGGTGGAGATGGGGTGGGATGGGGGGTAAAATCACGAAGTATGCGAACAATAGATGATAGATGAATCCCAATATCTCCCTGCTAGAACTACGCTCACGCTTACATTTCCAGTACCTTAGGATTGGCCACATTATGCTAACTCACTAACAAGCGCCATATCTTATCAGACATTTTTGCATTGGCTCCAGCATGTTTACCTTCCATTGTGGCACGACCGGAAGCATGTTGCATCAGCAGTGTGGGAGACCCGGGTTTGGATCCCGCATTAAAACCAGGAAGCAATCATGTTCGCATAATTAGTGACAAACGTGGTTCGGAGGTTGCATTTTCCCCTCTAACATTAATATTTTACTCCACTGATGGTTAAGTATAGGTTTGGGTTGGGGGGGTTCAATGTATAAAATATGCCTTCCTCTTCACTGTATTACAGCCTGTACAGATGAAAACAACTCACTTCACAACTAGTTTTTGGCACTCCTCTGTAGACATTTTATCCAGAAGTTCACACGTGCCAATACATGCCCAACAACACTTACCGCTTTGGCCACTGGGGGCAGTGTTTCAAATTTTGGTAAGCACAGACCGATTTTAGCTTAAGAAAAGTCAACCAACTGCTTCTGATTTCACTGTGAGATCAGTCTGTCTAGTGTGGCAATATATTATTCATGTAAAATGCAGCATGGACTGTCTGATGGATGGTGACTATTTGTATTTGATTTATTGCCGTCGTGAAGCTTTCTTAATAGATTTAACGGATTCAGCTTCCAAGGCCCATTGATTTTACCAGTACAGCCAATCACAGAGAGTGAGAAACACTTGACAGCGTGCCATGAACACCATGCAACACACACACACACTAAAACACACCTTTTGCCTCCCACATGTAATACTCACCCAACACACATCTGTACATAAATGCAACAGATTTAACAGTATGCAGACACTATGATACACAGAATCGATTTTCTCCCTGCATCTCCTTGTTTGATCTCTTTCTCTTCTAAATGCTGTCCTGTCCCAGGGTTGTCTGTGAATAGTTGCTAGTAAAGTAATAAGACAAAAGATGCAAATGGATTTTTCTAATCTTGTAGCAGTGGGAGATTAAATGAAGAGAAGCTGAGATGTCAACAGACAGGGGAAGCAGCTTTCTTTTAAACTATGTAATTGAATTCTAGAGCCATGGTTTACCATTTGAGCTACAGGTACACTAGATGTGCCAGTAATGTTAACAGAAATAATAATCAATGTACAATGTACAATATATAAAATACAATAAAGTATACAATAAGGTAATTCCGTGTCAAACAAAACCAGAGGTTCGTGGCTCAAAATGTTGTATTTTATCCAATCTTTTTTTTTTTTTTTTTTACAAGTGAAAGAACTACATCCATGATGATTGAAGCCAAATAAATAAATAAATAAATAAATAATGAAAAATTTGTTGAGTTTTTCCAATTTGTGGACTCACACCAAAGGCAAATAATGCAACAAGTAGTGCCGAAGTCAACTGATTTTTAATAGTATGCTTATCTATCTATGTGTATACATAAAATAATATTAGGTTATATCTAAGGTTATTTTTAGAGGCCAACCACCAAAAGGGGCGGAGCAACCACTCCAATTTCTGCCAATCTTTGCTCACAACTTGAAATTTGAAAAAAATTTGACTTGAAATTTGACAAAAACTTATTTTTGCGAACTCATCCCACAGCCTTCGTCGGACCTTCAAAATGTGTGTCAGAGCACCTTGAGACACTGCCGGCCAAAAGTTATTAAAAATGTTTTGATAGACCAAACCGTTTCCTTACATCAACGAATTCAGTGGTGAGAACACCAAACAGGAAGTGAGACAGTATCTCGGCAACGCTTTGGCATATCAAAACAAAAGTCAGTATGGTTTATTAGGACCATAATCTGATAGTACATGCCAAGTTTGGGGATAGTGCTAGCTTATACGTTTTGAACTTTGTCAAAAAACAGCTTTCATCAGATCTTTCAGAATTTTGGTCAGATAATCCTAAAACCCAGCTGGCAAAATGTGGATCCACAGCACTTTTTAAAAAAATTTTTTTTTATTATTTCTTTGGGCATTTTGAGCTATGTCAGCTAGATGGCATCATGTGTAGTTGGGTGTTCGAGTCCCATGTAGAATGGTGTGAAAGCTGTACTTCCGTTGACCTTGGAGTCCTCACATTGTGGTTAATGCAACATATTTCTTGCTTTGTATTTGCTTGGCCCTGATAATTGTTTCTTACAATGATATTTTTACATTTAGTTTTGCTCCAAAATAATAGGTGAAAATTGTCACTTTGATCCCCCTCTTAAAAATAATGGATTTCTCAGTAAATATTGATCCATTGCATTCAGTATGTATGTTGGCTTTCATTATCATTTATGTTTTTCTTTCTTCAGAAAATGTATTAACAAAATAAAAAATGTCAGGTTGGGAAGTTTCTGAAATTTGGTTGATTTGACATTAAATAATCCACTATAGAATAGAATACAATAAACTGAACATTCAACATTCAGTTTTTCCAAAGTATTTATATTTAAACCAATCACAGTGAAGGAGAAAACGTGCCCCTTTTGACTCTTTTTCTCTTGCTCGCTTTTGTTCGCCTTGTACCTCCTAATTTCACTGAGGGTTTTATGTGAAGGGGTTTTAATAATTCAGTAACTAGCTTCTCAAAAGCTAAAAAACCTCAGCACAAATCCCATTAACAAGCCATGAATTATTTCAACCTTCACATCTGTCCACATCCCCATGTGAACACACACACACTTGGCACAATTTGCCTAATGGCCATACTCTAAACAAGCCTTTTTCTGTTAGCCTTTCTGGTGTGGTCCACACAGTTCCCTGCACTTCAGCGTTACAATGCATATAAGGTAATTGGATTGGATGCCTCCTGACTATATAGGATTATTTAGGAGCCTCAAAACAAATATCTGTCAGAAACATGAATGACCAAGCAAAGTCGTTTTGGTCATAAATCAGAATTCTAAATGATACCCAAGTTGTAGAGTTGTAAATATCCATCAAACTGATTATTGGTTATAAGTGGCATCAAAAGTCATGTAGGCTCCATAAAAGTGATGCAGGTGTATTAATTTACACTCATTGACTGTTGCTTGTCCAGAGGGCTTGTCAGGTCATCCACTGAATATTTATTTTGGATTGGCAACTTCCATATTTTGTTTTCAACTTGAATGTCTGACAAGTCATAAAATAATGACAGCCTAACACAGACATCGAAGTTTACCAGGTGCACTTAAAAGCAGCAATAGCCTTAAACAGCATTTAACAGGTCAGAGAGAGAGAGAGAGAGAACAAAACACACAGAAGGTACTTGAATGTAGCAGAGGATCCTGCCGCAGTAAGGCCAGCACCTCACTACATCTGCTCAATTAAGGAGTAATTGACAAAACCAGCACAATGTCTCGGTGTAATTTGTGCATCTAATGAATCCATTATGCCTGGAGGAGCCAGGAAGCCCAGGAGATAGAAAAGCTGAAGAAATGAACACTCAACAGGGCAGACAAGTCCAACAACTGGTCCAGAACATCTCTGTGAAATACATGAGGGACTGGTGTTATGTGTAGAGAATAAAAATGGGTTCTTGTGTTCGAAAACCACTCAATGGTGCACGATGGAAAGGAAAAGAATGCAGGGGTTTCTAGACACATTTAAAAAAAAAAGTTTTTTATAAAGGGTTTGTACATTTTTGAAAAGCTGAACTATTATATATAGTTAACATCAAATCAAAAACAACCCCATTTACTTTTTTAATACACATTCCTAGTCTTACTGTGCACGACTCATTAGTGCACGTCATTCCAAGAAAACAATTTGTTACAAATGTTGATGTAATATCTTTCATCAACATGTAATAACTTTATCCACCTTTGAAACAACTCCTTACCAGCTGACGTCACCAAGCCCTCTTATTTTTTAATCCTTCCCCTCCAACCACATGCCAGAGAGAACTTTTCACCATCCAAATAATAAGCCCTTTCCCACTGGCAGTACTAAAGCCCATTATAGTACTTTTCGTCACTTTCGCACCTATGGAACTATAGTTCCTCGGAGCCGTTTTAGGGGATTTTTAGCTCCTACTGTGGAATAGGTACTTTGGGGACGTATAGGGACTATTGGACACTGTGGGGGTGCTGCAGCCTGTGATTGGTCAAAAACCTATGACGCACAAAGCATTGAGAAAGGAGAGGAGTCCACAGCTGCCATAAGTAAACAACTAGCTGCTAGCCTGCTACTCAGAGGATTGCACTAATTTTACAATTCCCTTAACAGAAATAAAATAAAACCAACAAAGTATACAAAGATGTTTATTGAGAGTGGGTAATTGAACTCTATTATACACTAAAGCATCATGAAATCTAGTTTACATGAGGGAAGTGTTGCGTGTCTGTTACTGTGTGGTTAACTTCCATCAAGACGTATATTTTAAGTCAACGAGTGAGTATTTCAATACAGTCATTTATGTTGAGTCATAAAACTTTTTATTGTAAAAGATCAACATGTTTTCCTCTAAATTCAGCACGTGCTGTGTGGTAGTCTGACCGTTCGTCTCATCTCTCACTATGGCTGCATCTCACACAGCTCTCACGGCCAGTTTAAACTGTAACCTGAAGACACAGACTGCATCCGAAAATGGGAAAATGCCGCCTTTGGGGGCTGAGGTAGGATGAAATGAGGTGCTTTTTAAACTGATTAGAGTTGAGCCCATCCAAAAACGCTGTCGTTTAAACCATTAACTTGTTAGGCAACTAACTACGTTTTTGGACGCAGCCAAAGCTCGTGTAAAACATCCCTAAACAAAAGTGTAACTCCGATCCCGGCATCCACAATTTAAAATAGTGCAGGTGGAATGCAAAAACAGTCCTGCGTGAACGACCCCTAATAACAGTAGAATAATAGCTCTGTACAATTAAAACTATACTGCACTGACCTTATGCAATGCTCTTTTTTTGCCTTTTTGTCATTGTTATTGATATGGTAAATGAGAGAACAGCAACACACATATGTTAATCACTAGGCCACAGCTCAGACGTAGATTTTTTAGAATTGTATGCATAGATAGGGAAAAGGTAATGATCGTCTGACTGTACATTATCCCTCTTATTACAAGACTACTCACTACTTAAATAAATGGACTTGAAATATTGATTTGAGCTGAAATTATTTTATTATATGAGACTAAAAAGACCACAGTGATTTGAGAGACATGAAACTAACACAGCAATGTAGGAAATTGGTTGACTGAGACAATTATCAATTATATACTTTATGGAGAGCAGCATATAAAGCATAGATAATTGCTTTTACTATACATTATAATTTATCATGCAATGGATTTAATCAGCATTTCTTATTGTCTAGGAGATCAGACATGCATAAATCAGACACAAACTCCCCATTGGCTCGTCACAATCTATCCTGCTAAAGGTCACAAGTACTAATCACACTTTTTTATATCTCACTGAGATGCAGCTGAAGTGACAGTGATCATTTCGCCACATTTAACACAGAGCAATGAGTGGAGGTTGTTTTTGTGCATGGAGTAGAGAATTAGCCTCTCATTATTTCTCTCTCATCTACTCTTTAAGCTCATCTCTACCTCTGCTCTCCCTACTTTACTCTGAGGGATCGAAACATTTGTTGCATCTCAGTTCACCTTAAGGAGCACAAAGACACTTACTGCACAGAGTCCTCTCGGGTATATCGCGCCAAAAAATGTCTGGGTTAATTTTTAAAAATATTTTGCCCAAAAACGGAAGCCTTTTCTTGCATTGTGATATTATTTGTCACCGTGACATATATGTGATACAATTTTGCAAAGTTTTCTTTAATGTGTCTGGATGTTTTACTTCTATATATATTGAATATACTGTATACTGAATGTATATATATATATATATATATAGGCCACTTTATTAGGTACACCTGTACATCTACTTATTCATGCGATTATCTAATCAGCCAATCGTGTGGCAGCAGTGTAATATATAAAATCATCCAGATATGGGTCAGTAGCTTCAGTTAATGTTCACATCAACCATCAGAATGGGGGAAAAATGTGATCTCAGTGATTTGGACCATGGCATGATTGTTGGTGGTTTGAGTATTTCTGTAACTGCTGATCTCCTGGGATTTTCATGCACAAAAGTCTCTAGAATTTACTCAGAATGGTGCGAAAAATAAAAAACATCCAGTGAGCGGAAGTTCTGTGGATGAAAACGCCTTGTGAGAGAGGTCAACAGAGAATGGCCAGACTGGTTTGAGCTGACAGAAAGGCTACAGTAACTCAGATAACCACCCTGTACAATTGTAGTGAGCAGAATAGCATCTCAGGATGCACATGTCGAACCTTGAGGCGGATGTGCTACAACAGAAGAAGACCACGTTGGGTTCCACTTCTGTCAGCCAAGAACAGAAAACTGAGACTGCAGTGGGCCTACCATTTGTGCACCTCAGCAGAAATCCAGATTTTTCAGACCAGGCGATGTTTTTCCAATCGTCTACTGTCCAGTTTTGGTAAGCCTGTGTCCACTGCAGTCTCAGATTTCTGTTCTAAGCTGACTATAGTGGTACCCAGAGGGTCTTCTGCTGCTGTAGCTCATCTGCCTCAATATTCGATGTGTTGTGTGTTAAGAAATGCTTTTCTGCACAGCGCTGTTGTAACATGTGGTTATTTGGGTTACTGTTATCTTCCTGTTAGCTTGGACCAGTCTGGCCATTCTCCTCTGACCTCTGTCATTAACAAGCCGTTTTCGCACACAGAACTGCTACCCGCAGGATGTTTTTTGTTTTTCACACCATTCTCTTTACACTCTAGATACTGTTGTGCATGAAAATCCCAGGAGATCCGCAGTTACAGAAATACTCAAACCAGCCCATCTGGCACCAACAATCATGCCACAGTCGAAATCATTAAGATCACATTTCTTCCTCATTCTCATTGTTGATGTGAACATTAACTGAAGCTCCTGACCCGTATCTGCATGATTTTATACATTACACTGGCTGATTAGATAATCGCATGAATATGTAGATGTACAGGTATACCTAATAAAGTGGCCAGTGAGTGTGTGCATGTATATATATATATATATATATATATATATATATATATATATATATATATATATATATAACACACACATACAGTATATATATTTATATAAAGGTTTTTTTTTTTTTTTTATGAAAGGGGGTCTATAATTTATTATTCTACAGTATACAGTATACAGTCTCCTTACTTACATTAATCTCCACAAATTCCATAAGATAATGTTCGCGGAGATGGTGCTTCAGGTTTGAAATGCACACAAAAAATGTATGTTCACTATCGTCAGTTTTACTGAATCCTCCCTTGTTAATATTACTCAACAAATGCATGTACCAAGTGAACTTAATTCAACAACAACAAAAAAATTGTCTTGTCACATACTTTTGTGTTGGGAAAACATTAATATTTTTGCTGACATTAACTGAAACCCAAGGAATTACTAGTTTCCAGCATGCTTTGCACAGAACAGGATGGAGAGAGTACATCTTAAAATTAAGTGTTATTTTATGTGTTTTTGTGCAGGATAAATACAGGCAGAGACTAGTTAGTATTTAATGTTAATTACATTTTGAGATTTAGAAGAGTTTCTGTAATGTTGGAATTTTAGGGGTTACCACTATGTAGAGTTGAGCTTGAGCATATAAGGACAATGACTTAACTCTTAAATATTGTTATGTCTATTGTGCAATTTCTGTGCTACTCACAATAGAGTGGTAAGAATATTCTTTGTTGTGATTCATGCTAATGCCATACCACTGGGCTAATGCCATACTTACCACATCAATGTGAACTGTTGCCAGCCAACTGTTATCTAAAAGAATGGCTTGTTGGAACTACTTAACCCTGTTGCATGGAACCACTTGACACTGCTATTTTACGTAAATCCAACAGTTTATTTTTTTTAGTGTGTTTCCTGTCTGAGCAGACAATTTTTTTTGTGACAAATCTTACAAACTGGGTAACTGAGAAACATTGATGGTGCCTCGTGGGTCTTTAACATACCCAAAGTATTATATGACTTCAAACTCTTGGGTCATGAAAATAAAAATCTAATGATGGCTGATTGTAAAAAGAGAAAGTCGCAATTTAGGGATTTATTTTATCACGTCCAAAGAGAGTCGCAATTTAGGAATTTATTTTATCACGTAAAGTTTATATGATGCTTTGTAAATGTAGCTGATTGTGTCTCAATTCAACTAATTTGGATTTTCGAAAAGTTTAGAAAAAAACCTGACTTTATATTTGTGCAATACCGTGAATGAGAAGATGTCAACGGTATGAAAAACATCTGTTTTGAAACCAAGGTGTACCGTGAAACTGGTACATCCCTACTTGTCACGGTTAAATGACTAGGAAAAAAACTCAGATTTACATGGATGAGGTATATCGCTTTATCGCAACTTTATCACGCTGTAACAGTCAGGACACTGTTTAATGAGAATGAGGTAATTTTGCATTACAATAATGTGAGTGAGGGACGACAGGAATGAAAATTGTAATGAAAATAATGTCACAATGCACGAAAAATCTAAATGATCCAAAAAAATAAGCTTTATTGTCTTAAAGCAAAATATAGTTTCTAATTATTTTCTGCTGATTTTGGGGAGAAATAGCACCCGGAAATTTGAGATTCTGAGTCTAATTTGAGATTCACCCTCTAGCAGAAAAAAATAAAATAATAATAAATTAAAGAGGAGGGAAAGTAATAAGGCAAATAAAGAGACTGGCAAAGCAAACGGCAAAGCAAAACTCTGAGATAAAGATAATAGACATTCTAAACCCAAGGAAAAGTGTGTTGGAGAAAAAGGGCTAGAGATACTAGAATAGACCCAATTAAACAGAGAGAAAAGAGACAGACAGACAGAGAGAGAGAGAGAGAGAGAGAGAGAGAGAGAGAGAGAGAGAGCACATTTAAGTCATACTATAAACGTCTGAAAGTAATTACAGAGAAATGGAGATAACATACTCCAGGTTATATAACGCCTGAAATTCGTCACCACTTTCATAGCTCTCTCAGATTAATCTTAAACTTATGAAGGTTAAAGTTAGGCTTAAGCACTGGGCTTCAATCTGACGTGAATCTTTGACTCTAACTGCTCTGGGGCATCTGTGACCCATTCACCGTTTGACCTTTCTCTACCCTGTGAGTTCACACTAGAGGGCTCAATCCAATGTGCTTTTTCATTTCTCCACAGATTATTTTACAGGAACACTTTAAACATGAAATATATTTTTCAATGTTTGGATTTTTTTATATAAAGGCTTTATTGTATCTAACACACATTTTTACACAAAACGTGTTTGTTAGGATACATGATGTGATGAAGGTTGAAGGTTGATGACACCATCTGTTGAAGTGTGTAATTTCTGCGTCACTATTGTCACTAAGTATGCGTTGCATTTTCAACATTGCGTCTTCTTCTATCGTCAGTTTTCAACTACTGTCAACAACTGTAATGGAGATATAATAAATTAAAGAGTTAAAATTTAGTTAAACTTTTGACATGTTTATAGCTTGGCATTCAGTTAAATGGCACAGATATTTTAAGGTAACTCTATCGCCCCCTTGAGAATTGAGGCTTGTTACCGCCACAGTAATGCAAGGCGGACGCTAAGACAGCCCGTTCAGAACAAACAGGTTCTTGTGTTAAAAAAGGCTAGACGCTGAGCAATGAATGGAACAGAATGCAGTTGTCTCGAGATGTGTTTTTAAAAGTTGAAGTTCTTTTGACTTGATGTGTTTTAAAGTACAATGTTTCTGCATGAGACGTTGAAGAGAGACATGGCGAAAACAGTCGAAGACATCTGTCTAGCATGTGTACATAGAAAAAAAACACAGTGAAAAAAACAGTGCAGACGGATGCAAAAATACATCTGGTGTGAACAGTCCTTAGGTATGTACTGTACAAAGGGACCACATGCTTGCAATGCATTGATCAAATGTTCGTGTCTGTGACACTGTGTTAACATGGACACCAGAAAGTGGCTTATTGCGAGAAAATGGTGTTCCCAGCTTTCTAAACAGCACCATAATTTCCCCATGACGCTTGTTTAAATAACAAACATCCAGGGAAGACTTCGCTATTTTATTCTCCATTGCTCAGTTGCTTTATTTCCAGATATTCCAGAGTTGTTGCTGTATTTGTTACCTTAACTTTCTATTGCAATCCGAGCGGAATAGCACTGCAATAGTGGGGTTTTGCTCTTATGTAAATCTCTGGGAGTCCTCCAATGTATGAGCACATATACGTGAACGTGAGGGACTGTCGATATTTTACATTGGTGTGTATAAATGGGTACAGTTTATAGTGTATGTGTTTTTCCCACTTTACTCCCAGAAATGCTGAATTCATTCCACTGTGTTGACTTGCTGATATCATCATACGATGATCTGCTGATATGATGTATGGCTCCATCCTTTGACATTTGCTATTCGGTCTGTTCACGCACATGCACACTTTTCAAAAACCTGTAAGAATGACGCTTAAGCATTTTACATGGCCACATAAGACACAGTCTCCAGAAGAAACCTGGGTCTGTTAAACCATTTTCTCTTAATCCCTTAAACGGCATAAGGAAATTGATGTTCTCATTTACATGATGTTACAAAGCACCGCTTTCTAAGCAAAACCCTTGGAATAAATCGTTTTCGTAAGTGCTTGTAAACATGGTCTGTTTTTGCGTACTTGGGAAGAGTAAGTACTGTACACAAATTGGCTTTATGGTTGATGACTGTAATGGTTAAGCCAGAAACATACCTGCAGATGTGAGCTCTTGGCCAACATATTGTCAATGTGTGGTCTGGTTAAAATTACTAATGTGTATTCTTTACTGTGGCAGCAACAAACCTCAGGACTCAAGGGGGTGATAGAATTACCTTCAAAAGTCAGTGCCATAAACCTGGATGTGTTATTATTCAGGTAAGTTGCTATAAATGTGACATAAACTTACTTGCTCAGCAATGTTCTCTCCAATGTTCTTTCTCCGCCATTACATTAGTTGACTTGAAACAGAAAACTTACCATAGAAGCAGACAGATTTTACTAATGTCCGCTATAGCGACCCTTGCGGCAATGTTGAGAATGCAATGCGTTCTTGCGTTGTGTTATGAATTGTGGTCTGACAAACTCAAGCTTGCGTAGCTAGAAGCATCTGCTTTCATGTACTTGAGTAGAGTAAGTTTTGGCCTTTAGAGTCTACTTTTGTGACATTTACAGTATTTTGTTTGGTAGTCTGACAGAGAAAAGTTTGGTGTGTTTATGAGTCTGACGGAGTGTGGTTTGCCATGTTTAGTCATCTGAGAGAATTAGGTTTGACGTGTTTGGTAGTATGACAGAGGTTTATTGTGTTTGGAGTTAAATGGAGTGTGGCGTGATGTGTTTAGCAGTCTAGCAGAGGTTTGAAGTATTTGGTAGTGATGGCACTCAAACGCACGGCTGAATACTGATTAAGTATAGGCACGCCATTTCCATTCATGAGCTGTCTGCTATCAACACAAAACCCTTTAACACAGCTAGGACAGATGTGTTCATGTTCAACACATCAATACATGTATGTAGGCTTTTTTTTCACTCTCTTTGTTGCTTTTTCTTTGTCTTGAAGGAATAGTTTACACAGAAATGAAAATGCTGTCATCATTTATTCACCTTCATGTGTTCCAAACCCTTATGACTGTCTCTTTTCCGTTGAACACAAAAGGAGAAATTCCGAATAATGTACTGCTCATTCCTTTCAATTTAATTAAAATGAATAGGGACTAGAAAAAAGCTAAAGTCTCATAAAAGTATCATAGTCTATACAACTTGTCTACTAAATGCCAAGTCTTCTGAAGTCATACGATAGCTTTGTGTAAGGAACAATCTGAAATTTAAGCCAATTGGCATTGTATAGCTTCAGAAGATTTAGATGGACCCCTTTAAAGGTACTTTTACGGAGCTTTTGCAGGTTTTTGAAGCTTGAAAATGTTTTCTTTTGTGTTCCACAGGAGAAAGAAAGTCATATAGGTTTGGAATGACATGAAGGTGAGTAAATGATGACAAGAATTTTCATTTTTGGATGAACTATTCCTTTAAGATGTTTAGAAATTAAATGGTGGGAATTTTATTCACTGACACCTTAAATGATTCTTCAGTACTTTTTATCCCTTGGGACAGGAGGCCAACAATCATCTTGAGAAAGACAAGTAATTATGGCAGATCTCCTTTGCCTGATGATATAGGATAATTACTTTTTTATTTGCTCACTTAGACAAAAACGTGCCTGGTGTTCAGGGAGAGACGTAACCTTTATTTTTTGATTGATGAGATGACTCATTCTCTTGTATGAAATGATTACTGATCACAATCTGAGGCCAACCCACACACACACCTCACAAACTCTCTCTCTCTCTGTTTCTCTGATTTGCCTGACCAAGCTTGGTGTCAAAGCCACAGGCACAGAAAGGGAGGGGCAGAATAGATTTTGGAAATTTTCATTACTTCAACATCAGACACTTGTGTCTCAAGTGGAGGCCACTCATTTACAGAGCCGCGCTTGTATCTGGGGAATGAACAAGAAAGGCATTCAGCATACACGCATCTGATGGTCAAATCACAGAGGGATAATGGCAGGGGCCCATTTATCTATCTTCAGCTGAGAGACACTGCTGCCTGCTAATGACAGTGACGAATGCACTCACATCCGCAATTTGATACATTTGTCTTTGCTGCCAGTTCTGGAGACAAGCAAAACCTGGTATCTGAAATGAATATGACTCAGGAGCAGTGATGTTTTTGTGTGTGTGTGTGTGTGTGTGTGTGTGTGTGTCTGTCCAACAACAGTGGCTGAGAAAGGGACAAAACAACCATATGAGGATAAATGACTCAGTATCTCCTGTAGGCCAAGGAAAGGGTTAGATCTGAGAAAAGTTGAGATGTTTTTTCATGGACCGCTCTTGGAAGTCCTGTTTAAAGACTGCTGAGCTGGTGGCTGCATGAAGCACCTCTTCAGAGCTAAAGTAGTACAACAGAACAATATAAATTCCACCACCTGTTTTAACAAATAAAGCCAAGTGCACACAGAGACTCATCACCCTTTCATGTACTAGTCTATAGCAAAAAGCCCCAGATCATAGCCAACTTGCATTGTGTGGTTGTCACTGAGGCAGTTGTGTGACACACTCCAAGCAGGAAATTTGTTTGAAATTTAACCGACCAGTCTTTAGGTGTGCACTCTGTATGAAAAAGAGCATCAGTGAGAAGTGCCAGCTAGCTTCTCTCCACATTTTCCCAACCACAGCCACATCTATTTAATAATAATAAAAAAAAAAAATAATCTTTTTTTTTTTTCTGTGGCTCTTTTTATGAGCAAAATCAACTGCAACTCCCCCCCCATCTTATTAGTTGACATTTTGTGAAGAACTCTCAAGTTGCCAGGTATACCAAGTGCAAAGTGACGTAAAATGGAAAAAAAGTTTTTTTGTAATTGATGCACCTAGTCTGTGATAAGTTGTGTTAAGTATGCACTTAACGTTGACTAGAAGCTGCAAGTCTTTAACACACTCTCACAAGGAAACATCAACTCTGGTGGTCCTCTGGGAATGTTTTTATACATTTCAGAGCATCCCATGATACTTGGTTATCTTAAAATGTCTTCACTGCATGCAGTGCTTTTATATTTTACATGAAAACATTCAAATATTAAAGTTACTGTAAATTCATCTAACTATTACCTTATATGACTTTCATTACATGGTATCAACTGTTATCTATAATATTTGAACAAACACAATCTGTTTTAACTACGAACACACAAATTATTGTATTATTCTTGTACATACATCATTCAAACATTCACAGTGTAAGTTGGAAAAAGTATGTGATCCCCTAGGCTAATGACGTCAACAAAAGCTAATTAGAATCAGAAGTTGGCAAACCTGGCATCCAATTAATGAAACAAGATTGGAGGTGTGGATTAGAGCTACTTTGACTTATAAAAAACTCACAAGAAGCAACTGCTGACATGGACCATGCCCTTTTTTTGTTGCTTTGCATAAAGGTGGAAAGGGTTACAAAGTTATCTTGAAGAGCTTAGATATTCATCTGTCCTCAATTAGACAAATGGTCTATAAATGGAGATGATTTAGTACTGTGGCTACTCTCCCTAAAAGTGGCCGTCAAGCCAAGATGTCTCAAAGGGCACACCGCAGAATGCTCAATGAGGTAAAAAAAAAACCTCTAGATTGACAGCTAAAGACTTGAAGGAATCATTGGAACTGGTAAACATCCCTGTTCATGAGTCTACTATATGGAAAACATTAAACAGGCATGGTCTCCATGGCAGGACACCATGAAGGAAGCTGCTACTTTCCAACAAAAGCATTGCTGTGTGCCTAAAGTTTGCCAAAGACCACTCTGGCACTCCACAACGCAACTGGGAAAATGTTTTGTGGACTGATGAAACTATGGTTGAATTGTTTGGGAAGAACACACAGCACTGCGTATGGCATAAAAAAGGCACTGCATACCAACATTAAAACATCATTCCAACGGTGAAGTACAGTGGAGGGTGCATCATTAATTGGGGCTGCTTTGCTGCTTCAGTGCCTGGAAAACTTTACATCATCAAGGGAAAAATTAATAGTTTATCATGACATCCTACAGAATAACGTCAGGGTGGCTGTGCACCAACTGAAGCTCAGTTAAAGTTGGGTGATGCAGCAGAACAATGACCCTAAACATTGTAGTAAATTCACTACAGAACTGCTTCAAAAAAGAAAATCCACCTTTTGGAGTGGCTAAGTCAGAGCCCAGACCTTAAGAGAGCCATTCACACCAGACATCATAAGAATATGGTTTAGCTGAAGCAGTTATTTAATGGTCCAAAGAATGGTCCAAAATACCTTCTGAACGTTGTGCAGATCTAATCCGAAGCTACAGGAAACGCTTGGTTCACTTACTTTTTCCACAGCACAGTGAAAGTTTAATGGGATGTGTTCAATAAAGACATGAAAGATCATAACTGTTTGTGTGTTGTTAGTTTATGTACATTGTGTTTGTCTATACTTGTGACTGATGAAGATGAGATCACATTTTATGACCAATCAATGCAGAAAGCCAGCTAATTTCAAAGGGTTCAAAGTAACATTTTAAGAACCATTTGTGTCCTTAATATTCTATTATGTGGTAATAATTGTATAAAATCAATTAAGCATTTAAGGCTGTGCTGTTTTTTAATAGGTTTTGAAGGGGTTGCAGATGTGCCTAACAATGGTCTTCAGGCAAGACAATATTCATTTATATTTACATTTATTCATTAAGCAGACACTTTTATCTAAAGTGACTTACAAATGAGAAATACAGCAAAAGTGAAGTGCCAGCTATGACAAGATATGACAAGAGCTTGGACAATATAGCATGGCCTCTCGTACATTATTGCTTAATTATGCTTAATTTCATAATGTTTTTAAATCTACATTTGTGTTACTGCATCATTCAAAAGACTTTATGGAATCCTCCAAAACAAAGTTATATCGTTTCCAGGGGCGACATTTTGGAGGTGTGTGGATAAACGCTGCTAGAGCGATGTTTCCATTGTGAGGCTAGTCTGTTTCAGCAGATTTCACCTGAGCCAAAATTAAAACTTAAATCCAGCTAAATCACCTACATTATTCTATCTCTCTGATATATGGACGTCCATGAACCACTGCATCCCAAGCTACATATCCAGAGTCCTGCCTGACGGCTGATAAATGTGTGGCGGCATTCTTTACCTTGTTACTCGCTGCTTCTCCAATGATGGGGGCCACTTGCTGTTTAATACCACTGAAATACAATTATTCCTTTATTGCCGCATTCTGGGAGCATCAGAGATGGATGGCAATTGTAGACTCTTGTCGAGGCAGAACGTTTTTTAAAGGTAAGTCAGAACATAAAGAACATCACCATGGTTTTATAACCTGAAACCAAAGGTCAAGAATTCAGAAAGTGGGAGGGGGGATTTTAAAGTAAAAACATTTTGGTAAATAATCCTGAAATACATATCATTTATCATATTTTCATGTGAAATCCCTCTACCTATAATCCTAAAGTCCAGTCAAACACCAGTGTTCATACTGAAACATATCAACAACCAAACTATGCCATTATTAATGCTCTCCACTTTAAATTCTAATACTCCAAAATGTTTATATGATTCTTTGTATCAAGTCAAGTCAACCTTCATTTATAGAGCACATTTAAAAACAACAGAAGTTATCCCAAAGTGCTTTACAGATCAAACAAATAAATAAATAATGACAGAGAGATATAAAAACAGACTGATTTAAAGTTAAATATAAAACATAATAAAATTAATAAAAACCTTTAAATACAGCATCATGTATTTATCCATTTCAAACTATTCAATGATCTATTCAAAAGCTACATAATAAAAATATGTTTTTAAAGAAGATTTAAAAATGGCTAGTGATGAAGCTGACCTCACATGGCAAGGGAGACTACTCCATATATTAGGACCTATCACAGAAAAGGCACGATCACCCTTAGATCTATAGCGGCAACGAGGAACCCTCAATAAAAGTTTATCAGAAGACCTGAGTGCTCTGGTAGGGGAGTAAGGGAGGAGGTCACTGATATATTTAGGTGCGAGACAGTGCAGATAGTGCCTTGTAGACATAAATCAGAATTTTAAAATCTACCCTGAATTTCACAGGAAGCCAGTGTAGAGATGCTAAATCCGGGGAAATGTGATCTCTCTTTCTTGACCCTGTTAAAAGCCTAGCTGCCGCGTTTTGAACTAGCTGCAGGCGGGAAAGCTCAGTTTGGGGGAGACCAATGTACAATGAGTTACAATAGTCAAACCTTGATGTAATAAGTTCGTATAATTTACACAATTAAAAACTGGCGTAACTGAAAATTGCTAAAACACTTTCTCGTAACCAAGTTTAAAGGAATATCATACTAAAATGCCATAAAATTAGTCCATTCAACTTGCCCTAGATTCCAAGTCTTGTGTGAAGAAAAGACTGAAAATATATTTGTTAGTGACAGAAAAAAACTTGCTTTAACAAATCTCAGTCACACTTGTGTCAAACATGGTGTGTCAAGATGCTTTGTGCCAGGTTTGACGTCAATGACATCAAATTTCATTGGTTCTCATTAATCTCATAAACAACTGAGCCAGGTTTGAATACAGGTATGTGGAAGTACGAGATTTGAGCGCAACATCGGAGGGCAAGTCCGTGCAGAGACAATTATAAGTAAGCCATTAGTAGATATTTTTCCCCAAAAAGTGTAAACACTGAGATGAGTTTGGGGCGGGGCAACCTGTTTTGTCATATAATGGAGGATGGTGGGTGTTAGGAAAACATTTGGAAAACATTAATGATTTTTGCAACTTCGATTGGTGGTGCTACTGCTTCAGAAATTAAACAGCAGCTTTAAAGTATTTTTTAGGTAAAAAATTTCTGTTAAAAAGTGCTTAATTCCAGGACACCCAACAGAAAACCACATACAAATACTTTTTTCTAACATAAGAGTATGTGATTGTGAAGTGCTTTATATGAAAAACAGAGAGCCGATTCTGAGACTATTAATTAACTAAATAATTGTTTATTAACACGTTTACGACAACCCTGCCACGTTTACTAACATCCCCTGATACTGCATAAAGAACCGTTGTGGGAACCCTAATTTGTACAGGGTTACAGGACAAAAGACTCAACAGAACTATTTTAACCAAATGTTTGGCAATGCAAAGCACCCTTCGAAGAAGAAAGAGAGGAAAAAGGCCCTCCTCCTTCCCTTTTCTTTCCTTCTTTCACCATCTCGCTCCTGGTTTTTGAATCGTCCATTCAGACAGATCTCTACCCTGTGGTGAATGGCGTGTGAGTTCAGTCTTTGGATTTCATTAGTAAAGAATTGTCAGTCATCTGCATTCTCCTTCAAAAACCATTAGCTATGGAAGGCTTAAGTCTGTCCTCTCTACATTTAGGCTGTGTTTAATGGGTTGCCAGACCCATGATTTCATCCAGCCTAGTTACTGCTAGCAGCTATTGCAATGCAAAATGGGGGTGGCTCATGCAAACTGCCTCCATGTCAAATCCAAAGGGGAAAGAAACAGTCTAACGTGCCTTTAACCAGGCCATCTTTGTCTGATGGCAAATAAAGCATATAATTTGTGCAGGCCAGATTTGGAGTAAAAGCACTTTTTTGGGAATTTGTTTTGTGATGGGATTTCTGAATGGCTCATATGAAGATTAGAAAGGTGGTGGAAGTATCTTCATGAGAAAAAGAAGAAAGAGTAGAAAAAGTGGAGTAGTGAAATAATACAAGGCTGCAGAGGCTGAGATCTGTCTATTCCAAGAGGTTGCTGGAGCATCAGTATGAATAGGTTTCTTGAAAGCAAAAAAACCTTATGCTATCTTAAATTCACGTATAATTTTCAAAGGAATATTCCAGGTTCAATAGAAGTCAGTCAGTATGGTACACTTTGAGAAGCTGTGTCTCAGTTCATCCTCTATTTAAAGCATTGCTTGTAAACAAATTTACCACATTTAACAATGCATTTACATTTTAGTCATTATCAGATTTTAAAATAGCTGGTTATATATTGAACAACATAAGTGGTGTTTTGCCCTACTGCATATTGGAGCATCTCTTATTACAGTATATACCTCCTATTTATTTGTTGTGTATTTATCACTTTTCCTATTGTAGGGCTGCAGTTAGTGTCCATATACAGTATGTCTTAAAACCAGCCCACTAACATGTTCAATTGTGATATGATATGTCTTTTTGCCTGTTGCATAACAAGAACATTTGCAAATAATCATAAAACCGGTTTACCGCAATGTTTTCTCAGACGGTAATCTACCTGTCAAAAACTCACACTGTGGCATCCCTAGGCATCTACACTTTTCTCTAACAAAGCACTGAGGGTCCCCATGGGAGTTTGCTAACACTGGTCCCTTATGTCATTGCTAAATGAGAGAGGCAGTAAAATAGAAAACTGCCTTGCCAGAGTATGTGTACGCAAGTGTGTTCAAGTGTGTTTATTTCAGCACCAAGTACAAAGCTTCTTCCAGACTCTTCTGATATACAGTAGTACTGGTGAATACATATATATCTAGCACGGTTATAAAAAAGGAGAGCAGATGACAATAAAGACAGAGAGAGAGAGAGAGAGAGAGAGAGAGAGAGAGCGCTAGACAGAGAGAGCAGATTTCTGCAAAGGCAGTCAAATGTAGGATGAGAACAAAGGGAAGAGAAAGAATACTCTGAACAATAAGAGTTCAAAAGATCGTGGTTAAAGTAGAAAGTAAACAGGCCATCAGGGCAAATTTACTTGTCTTGACAAATGGACGAGGAGCCTTTGTGGTCAGTTGTAGTCGAAAAGATGATTATATATAGAAAAGGGTCAGATGGATGTTTAAAGGAACACAAAAGGAAGAAGGAGGGGTCACTGTCATTGTTCTGCTATAGTTGGAGGGGAATAAAGTCAGTCTTCATTTTAAAAATATTAGATTTGCATTTTCAGAAGGAAATAACTAAGACTGTAGAGGGTAAAATTATGCATGCTAGATGCTCCATTCAGTTTTCCGCTAAAATAAAAGCTCAAAAGACGCGTGACATAAAAAAAAGTATGCAACAGAAATATATTACTGTACAGTAAAATGTTATATTCAATGTAGTAATAATAACAAATAATAATAACAACAAATCATTAATAATTACATTATATTCAAGCAATATCTCACAAGCAAGACTGCTGTTGTACTGAATAAAAGATTTCATCAATGATTTCATTAATACTGATGCTCTGCTGTGCAGCACTGTATTTGACAAAAATAAATAACTCTAATAACTTTTGGAAATAACTTTTACTGTGAGGATCTGTATAGAAGCACATTTGATAAAAAATAATGAAATGGTATTTTTAAAAGTAGTTTTTCTGTTTTCATTTGATTAACGTTTTATGAATTAATTTGATTAGACAGTATTTTGATTGTAAAATTAAATTAGCACAGAAAACACGGAATTTGTGGAAAAATAAAACTTATTTAATAGGGCCCTAATTATGTAAATTAAATCTACTAGAGTTTGCACACTTCTTCATAGAAGAAGAAAAGGAAGAAAATACATTTTAATACATTTCTGTATACTGAGCACTGTAATAACCTCAGGGTTATATGTGTCAGTCATGTTCAGTGTGTGGTGTGGTGTGGGGATTCTCAGGCCCTTGAGAAATAGGCTGGAAAAGGAACGTGCAGATACTCTTAAACTTGGCTGGTAAACACTGATGTGTTGCTATGGAGTCAGAGGTCATGAGGGTGTGGTTACAACACAGGAGGGGTCACAGGGGTGGCTGATGCAGGCAAAACCAGGACACAAAGGGAATGGGGTATTAAACCTTTAGCCAAAAGATCATGACCACACACAAACACACACACAAACACTTATAAGGAACATTTACAAGGTGCATTATGTCAGCATGATGGCTACAGGAGTAACTCTCTAGATTTGTATGTCAATCCACTATTTAACATTACCCCGCTTTATATGGATTGCATTTGTCCCTTGTTAAAGGTGCTGTAAGCGATTTCAGCTGTTCTACTTCCACGAGACTGAGCTGTTGAATTAGCCATGCCTCCTATTTCCAAAACCCCGCACACCAAAGTTAACAAATGAGCTTTATTGAGGCCGACATCCTGCAGAAACTGTTGTCTAAAACAACAGCAACAAAATAGTGCCCTCAACAGATAACTGTTATGAACAACATGGCTTAAAAATGGCAGTAAACCTCAATAATTCGCTGCAACTACAATACCATGAGAACGTGCAAAAGGATTGACATTGGTCTTACACCATCATCTTTTGGATGCTTCACAGTGTGTATCACTCCGCTTGTGTTCGTGCCATTCTAAACTAAAGTGTAAGAGCAGTGCAGATGTGTTTAGAGATATGTCTCTTTATATTTAATTTTGTAACATTACATATTTTAGCCAGCAGGTGGAGGCAAAAGACATTTTTGTGTGTAATACGAGCCAGTTAGGTGACGTGAAGTCAGCGTTTATATTCAACAGCGCTCCGTGATCGCTCGTATTACTACTACACTACTAAAGCTAGAAAATAGCTTTAAACGGCTTTAAACTAACAACTTCAGCATTACGGCTCATCACAGCTGAGAGACACAACAGACTGATTAATTACACAAACTCAAGGTGCTTACCTCTTACCGGACTTCCCACATTGGAGAGGACAAAATGGCGGAGGAGATTGCGGTTTCTATAGTGAAAGACTCTTGTGCACCAGCTACCGTGAAATAGGGAGGAATACCCCCGCATGGATGGCTATTTTTCCACTGAGAAAATAGGATGCATTTCACCAAAATTACATTATCTTCAGAAAGCTGACTAATAGACTACAGCATCATCTGTAATCACAGGTGATTGCACGCTCAATCTCTCTCTCTCTCTCACACACACACTCGCACACACACAAGCACCCTTGTTTCTCCAATAACATGTTAGAAACAGCCCAAGCTGTGATACTAGTAGTTCTGAAGTTATGTTTTTGAGAGGCTTGGACGCATCATTTGGTATGAACCAGCAACGGCAAATTCTGATCTGTTGCGTAAATAATTCCATGCACAAATGCGTTTTTTGTGACTGTACTCAGTTTTCCAAATTTTTTTACATTTACTTGTTCATTGAACTGTTGGATATAACCAATATCACACTCCCAATCATGCTATATGGCCCTAAATCAGCACTGTTGTGATTACCTGCGGCCTCGTGCCTGCTGCCGAATCACAGCAGTGCAGATATAGGGCCATATAGCATGATTGGGAGTGTGATATTGCTTGTATATATATACATTACTGGTCAAAAGTTATGAAACACTTACTCATTCTTTATTTTATATATATATATATATATATATATATATATATATATATATATATATATATATTTTTTTTTTTTTTTTGTTTTTTTTTTTTTGTTTCACATTTTAGAATAATAGTAAAGTCATCAAAACTATGGAATAACATAAATGGAACTATGGGAATTATGTTGTGACTAAACAAAATCCAAAATAAATCAAAACTGTGTTATATTTTAGCATCTTCAAAGTAGTCACCCTTTGCCTAGAATTTGCAGACATGTACTCTTGACATTTTCTCAACCAACTTCTTGAGGTATCACCCTGGGATGCTTTTTAAACAGTATTGAAGGAGTTCCCATCTATGTTGGGCACTTAGTGGCTGCTTTTCTTTATTATTTGGTCCAAGTCATCCATTTCAAAAACTTTTTTTAAAATTAAATTTTAGTTTTATAATTAAAAAAATTTATATTGTGGCACAATTATATTTTTGTCTACAAAACTAGTTTCAAACATTTAAGCATACGCCTTCAGATCAAAAGATTATGATCATGAGAAACATTTCAGTCAAGTGCTTCAAAACATTTGACCGGTAGTGTGTATATATATATATATATATATATACACACACACACACACACACACACACACACACACACACACACACATATATATATTTAGCTCTATACTGTATGTATATGTTTGGTTGACATTTTGATTTATTTTTCAATATCAAACATAATTAAACCACCCAGGATACCAGAGGTTATTATATTGATAATAACATGTTAAAAGAAAAATAGTACATTATGAAATAAATATATTGCATAAGTAAACAGAAAACATTGGCTCACATTTTTCAGCTGGCCTATTTGGCAATATTTTTCTGAATTAATTATTCTGTTCCATTTAGATACTCTTCTTTCCCCTCAGGATATCTTCAGGTTTGGCTTTTTTTTTCTATTGTACTTTTCCCCCTGGCACTTACTCATTAGAGCATTAACTTATGTGGTTGAGTGTGTATGTACCATATATTATTATAGGAAATTACTTAGAATGTAAAAAGATTTAAGTTGGTGATACCTGAAAGAAGTTACAATAAACTAATGCAAAAGTATACAAAAATAAAATAAATAGAATCTATAAATTATATATATATATATATATATATATATATATATATATATATATATATATATATATAAAAAAGAGTAACAGCTAACCCCCATATTACACATGTTAAATTCAATTCAATTTGAATTAGAAACCAACTGTTGTCCTCTCTACCTGGAGTGTGAGGTCTGAATATAGATTTTCTAATTATTTCCAATCTGTTTCTACACAATCTCTATCTATCAATATGCCTGTCATCTCTCTTTTCTTTGGGGAGGGGCATTTCTGCACTCTCTTCAATACATAGAAATGACATAAAAAGGCTTCCTAAAGCTTCCCTTCTGTCTTTAATCCTCATTATTTCATCCTTATCATCTTTTTTTTAAATATTTTAGATTAATTTCTCCATTCCAGATCAATTAGAGTAATTGTTGAAACATGCACGTCATTGATATGAGCTACCATGTGGCAGTTTTGGCTCATTCATCTTAATACAGCAGCAGGGCTGTACAACATCCCAGGAAGCAGTGCCAGCGGTAATTCAGTTATCACATAAACACAGTCACATGTGAGGCTGTTTACCTCCCATGCCAGATTGTTTCTCAGTTTTCATTAAGTTAAGCACTGAGCGCAGAAGTACGACCTTCACATATACTTCATCAGAGAAACCCAAAGAGAGAGAGAGAGCTTTCAACATCATGATGATATACATCTCTCACCCAAATCACAAAAGGTATTATGTAAAGTGGATATAAATAATCAACCTCTGGTTAATGAGAAGCGCATAAATATCATTTACGCGGCCACATATTTTGAACGAAACTATCAGTACAAACAGTGAAAATAAAGTGATCCATAATGAAGGACATTTATGCATGAGACTTTGATTAGATTCACATGTAATCATGTTTATTAACACAATCACTTAAATTAAAGCAATGTCAGTAAAATCATTCCACCATTATTAGAAATGACAAAATTCTTTCAAGATAAATATGCCAGAACTGTTTAAAGACAACATTCTTCATACTTCACTTCTCACTGGAATAACAACTGAAAAATACATTTGAAAATGGAATTACTACCCTCAGTGCGTGTGTCACAGTCAGTGGAGATAGAGGTTAATGATGTCAGACACAACAATTAAAATCTTTCTTGGACCAGCACAGCAAGACACAATTGGAACAACCGTTTAAACATGTACAAAATATAGTAAATGCATATTTTAAACAGACAGTTCCAGTCCTGGATGCTGATTGGTCAATGCAATAAAGTAACAGCTATGACGCAAAACACATGTTCACCTAGCTAAAATTTAATAGTCAATTTTAGATTCTGAGATGTTAAATACATTTATTTACACAGCAATTACAATCGCGGGAAACAATGTATCATGCACTCTAATGTAGTAGTTCTGGTCCTGGATGCTGATTTGTTCATGCAGCATTCCAGCCGTCTTAAAACGTTTTTGTGAACCACTCTGTATGTGATGTTAAATAAATGTATTTACACAGCAATTACAATCGTGGGAAACAATGTATCATGCGCTTGAATGTAGTATTTGTGTAAAATGTGGCTGTATTGATTCTGGTGCAAAACTGACAGCGTGCTGATTAAGACAAAAACATTCCGGTGCGGTTGCATACAGTATATGCATATTATAAAACAAATAGTTCTGGTCCTGGATGCTGAGTGGTTAATGCAGCATTCCAGCCATGCTAAATGCACAATAAAATAACAGCTATAATGCAAAACACCTGTTCACCTAGATACAATTTACTGTATATCACAGTGTAGCACCCAAAGAGACCTACTATTAACCTTAGTTTACATATCAGGGACTATATCTTCTAGCGAATGGATGGAACATAATGAATTTGCCAAAATAAATAAACAAATAAATTAACATTTTAATGAGAATGTGTGTACTTAATTTTATTACGTAGTAACGATTTTATAAACTCTGTACTGTACTCTGCACAATGCCAATAAAGTTGAATTTAATCTAATCTAATAAAATCAATAACGCACTCAAGGCTGTGCTATGACTGTGCTAACACTAGCCATTTAGCTGTGCCTTTATGATATTATATTACTATGTATAGCACAGCCCATTGTACCTTATTGCTTAAATAAGGTAATGCACACAGCCTACTACAGAGAGAATATATTCATACTGCATACGGTTTTCAAAAAACAGTATATAAGGGAAACTGGGACTAGTTGTCACGCAGGGAAGTCGTCAAAGGCTATATTTTAGTAACGATCAGGGATTGGCTGTAACGGAATACATGCAACGGCATTACGTATTCAGAATACAAAAATAAAGTAACTCTATTCAGCTCCCGTTACATTTTCAAGCACCTGCATTCAGAATAGTTCCTTTATAGAATTTTGTTAAAATACTTTTAGAATACTTTCTCATAATGACCACAAATTATGGCAGAAAAAAAAATAAATCTTACCAATAAGCAAGAAATGTCATTATTTATTGAACAGTTTTTCTGAACAGTGCACATGCACGCTACACACTTGTCCTCTCGCTCTCTCTTCCCCAGACCAACTGCAGCGCTTGAGCATTTTTGCCAGGGTTTCATGTCAAATTGGGCTAATTTGAAAACACAATGGTAAAATGATAGCATCGCGGGTTGTGTTTTTTTGGGATTCTTTGAAAATAGACAGTGGTCACCAAATGTTTTGATGGTATACACTAGATAATGAAAATAAAATGTTTTTGTCATGTATTATGATTTTGGGACTGAATATCTGGCAACCGCACCAAAATGCTGTTGTCTCAGCGCTCTGCCAGTTGTGCACCAGAATAAATACAGCCACATTTCATTACATGATACATTGTTTCCCACAATTGTAATTGCTGTGTAAATACATTTATTTAACATCTCATTCGAAGTGATTAACAAAAAAATCTAAAATTGACATTTAAAATCAAAGGAGTAAAAGAATTAAAGGCACCCAAAAAATAAAAGTGTCAGTAATAAATTAAGTAGAACATACAAACAATAAATTGACCTAAATATGGAAGAAAGTCTAGCTAAAATCATTCATATACAACATTGTTGTCACAGGACCTTGCTATGTTGCATGTTTAATTTCTGTAAGTGGCATCTAGTTAGCATCTCGAAAATATGGTTAATTTGCATTTCGTATCCAATTTTGAGTCAAAATGTATTCATCTTTGTCGGTCCAATCAAATAATGGGTTAATAAGAAGATTTAAATACAAAAAATAATTTAAAACATTAAAACTGCCATTCTGAACATTCACAAATAACCGTGCTTGGCAGCTACAATGTCACAGTTAGGGGCATTTGAGTCTTGGAGGTACAGGCAACATTTTTCTTGTTGGAAAGTGGACGAGATATTGTAGTTGACCACAAACTGCCTTCTGTTCGCCTTCTACCTTCCATAAAGAAAAACATCAGTGTCCATCTAATTTAAAGAAATCAAGGTAGTGCCAAGTTCATGAAATTTGCTGACAAATAGCTAGCTGGCTGTTTAGACTCACTTAGATGTTAATAGTGGAGATGCAGCGGTTCAGATAAGATAATAAAGACATATTCCTATTGTGCCTTGCCTTTATAAATATGTATTTTCAAAAGTATTCTTGTAATGTGAATAATTACTTTTTTATGTGGTGTATCAGAATACAATACTGAATACATTTTAGAGAGAGTATTTAGTATTCAGCACAGAATACATTCTTTAAATATTCTACCCAACCCGGGTAATGATAAGGTTTTAAATAAAAGTCCAATCGTGGAAATGTGTGTTTTCTCTAGCAGAGGGTTTGTATATTGGTTTTTAAACACTTAGTTTAAAACCATCTGAAATAAGAATCTACCTCTACATTTTCACTATCATAATTTTTGTAGCTCTTGGGTTACCCAGTGAACATAAACCACACTGGCATACATTTAAGCAAGGGTCAACCATTTTCCATGAAACTGGTTGTCACAATTTTATTGGGGCAGGTTGTCACGTGTTTTAAATGTCTTAAATATATACAATTTATTCATTACAATATATGTTGGCCAACATACTTTTGTATGCTACCTTTTCCATTTTTTGTTTTGTTTAATAAATCGTTTTGTTGTTGAAAAGACTATAATAAGCTGTTTAATGCAAGTAGATTCAAGAGAGGCGTAGATTTTGTCTTTTGTTTTCATTGGTGGTCGTGATGGTGGGGACACATTGCCCGTCACCCCCCAATGTTCACATGAAAGTGGCAGGTTCCAGTGTGACAGCTTGCCCCATATAGTGTGATAATATGCCCTGCTATTGGGGTATGTTGTCATAAATGGTCAACATGTTCAATATTACAGTATCTTTTTTTTTTCTTTTTTTTTGGCAAGACTTTTAAGGTATGTGGCTATGCAGAAATGGACTTTCAAAAATAGACTTACTCTGAGAAATTTTCCAAGAGTAAAAAAATGACAACTAGCCCTGGTCTCCCCTACATACATACATAGTGTTCCAGTAGTTTTTCCTTCATAAAATGTATGGTGCAACCCTGTAGCAACCTGGTGCTTTAATGTAGAATTAAACCGATTTGCAGTCATTCTGTAGGTATGCATTTATCCGGTAATTCACAGTGGCTTTAAACATGGCTTATCCAACCAGATTTAGAGCTGCAACTTTCCAATTTACATTATGATTTTGGACATAGCATGCCATTCATGCTCTGGAAAAGTTGATGTATGAGTTGGGAATGTGAGAGTCATCTGAAAACTTTCAGGCTTTAGGCTGTGACAGCTAAGCTGATACAGAAATGATAGATGAGGGAAAATAAGAACACATGAAACAATGCTGATGACATCAATTGTGGGAGACCCCTGACAGCGCATTACCAATAGCTGAGCTGTAACACTGCATGAACAGATGGCCTGTCAGTGTGTGCATTTAAGACATGCTTTCACCCTGAACAGACAGATGCTTAAACAACAAGAACATGTGTTTGAATATTACACATGCTATGTACAAAAGGTCTAGATAGCAAACACATGCACATTCACACAGATATGACTCTCACAAAATCTTTCTGCATTTTTACATTTTCAAAAAAACAAAACAAAATAAAAAACAGTTTAGAATGATTTTTAAGTGATTTGAATTATGGGGACACTAGAAATGTCCTCATAAACCACATTTATAGCATAATATCCTTGTAATTACAAGTACCACCCAAACCCGCCCACACACACACACACACACACACACACACACGTCGCAGTCAGTGAAAATGTGTGTGTACACACTGTGACAGTGAAAATAAATTGGGGAGCAGCTGTGGAATTAATGTTGCATATCTGAAAGGACAAAGAAAGGGACACCTACGAGAAAGAGAGACAGAACGAACAGAGGATTTTAAACCCCAGCTTCTACTTCTCCCCTTCACAATTAAAGATGAATGCAGGAAGCAGTCTCTCTCACAATCTTTAAAGATAATGAACTGTATGAACTCTCAATGGGCTGCTCCCCCACAGTCATATCATATGGCTTCATTTCATACAGCTGCAGGACTCTCATGTTGACAGATACTAACAATAAACAGAGCAACAGCACTCAAAGTGACTTTATAATGAGGCCAGGACAACTGCAGAGACGGCACAATTTACACTAGATTTTTACATCTACTGTAGATGAAAATGTTAGTGGTGTTTCTTGTGCAAAACTTATGGGTGGTAGCCAGTGCATAGCAGTTGCTCAGGTGTTCTGAGGGTTTTAGCACATTGCTATATTTTGCCAGGGTAGTTACTAGGCTTTTGCTAGGTGGTTGCTTACTGGCCTAAGTCAAAAGCAGACTGATCACACTGTGAGTTCAGCGACAGTAGGTTGAATGTTCTGCTGCTGAAATCGGTCTGTGCTTACTGAAATTCAAAACCACTGCCTTCAGTGGCCGAAGCTGGAACTGTTGTTAAGGTGAAATGTCCACAGGGTGGTGCCAAAAGTGAGTTGTATTTTCAGTTGTAAATGACGTAATACAGTCAACAGGTATTCCTATTTTATTAACCCTACTCCCTAACCCCAACCCTAAACCTAACCAGTGGAGTAAAAATGTAATTTACGATTTGCAATCACCACTGTTTTTGTGAATGCGATTACTTCCTGGTTTCCACGGGAACAGAACCCATGTCTCAGCAAGTCAGTAGTGCCACAGGGAAAGGTGATCAAGTTTTAATTGCAGCAAAAATGTCTGATAGGGGATGCATTCGGAAGCAGCGTGTTGATTTCTCGTGTGATCATGTTGTCAAAAGAGCTTACCCCCAAGTATTTATGATATTCTGGTCCCTACATGGCTTTGGTCCCTCTTTCAATAGTCAGAATTCCATCTAAGATGCTAATTTAATTTAAGTGAAAAATTTGAATTTTGCAAAAAAGGCTGCGTTTCCATCCAGTGTGTTAAAGAGAGCAAAATCAACACTTTTTGCATGGAAATTGGCACAAAATAGAAATGGCAACGGAAGCTGTAGCCACTGGGGAAGCCACTGTGGCTCTATTTTTAAATGTAATATATAACTTGTTGACAAACTGCCATCTGTCTGAAAGCGACAGCTTGTCAGACAGTTCTAAGAGGTAATAGTAGCCAATCATTTTGATGACATGGTGTCTCTCCGGCATTTTGGAATGATCAGAGCAACATTTCAGATGCTATGTAATGCTATTAATCTGCTGGTTAGTCCAGTTATGAGCGTGACTTTTTGCGCAGCTGACCCTTTTTTAGTATCACCTCTGTCAAGGTTCCAAGCGAGCCGAGCCGATACTAAATGTGACGTCAAAACCCTGCAGATCACTGATTGGTCAGAGAGAATCGTCACTACCAGCGTCACTGGATTTGCAACATGGGACATCAACCCGCTAGTTTTTAAGTCAGCGACAGTGATAGCAGTATCATTTGTTCACGCGACTTTCGAATTGTAAAAAGAAATGGCTGTGTGCAAAACCACGCCGTGGTCAATAAACGAGATGCAGACGTTCCTCTCATTAGTAGCTGAGGAGAGGATCCAACGAGAGCTGGATGGGGCGACACGAAACGTAAAAGTCTTTCAGGAAGTGTCTCAGCAGATGTTGGCCGCACACAGCTACCACCGGACCTACCAACCGTGTAGGGAAAAGTTAAAAAAATTTAAAAGTGACTACAGAACCATCAAGGACCACAACAGCCGGAGTGGTTCAAACAGAAGAAAGTGGAAGTGTCGACCAAATGGACGCTATCTATGGCAATAGACCAGCGAGCAATGGGAGGGAGAGTGCCCTGGACTCGGCCATGGCGTTGTTGGAGTCCACGATGGAGGATGGTACGTTTTGTTACGTTAACTCTCTATTCTGCTTGAAAGCTTCACTTTATTTAGTTACTGGAAAGCTTGCTTCTAAAACAACCAGGCCAATTTAACTGTTACACTTAAAAAATGTAAAATCACCATGCAACAACTGCTTTATGCAGTACAATGAGCTAGTAGCCAACAGCTAGCGTTGTGCTATTGTTTATGGTCAGTAATTTTCTCGAGCTGTTGTTGCTAGTTTGTTTTGTGTCGCAGTAATTCGTGCAATACAAGCAAATTGTACAAACTTTCTGTTTCAGATTCATTTGTGTTTGTGTCGTGTTTAAGATGATGTCAAGGCAGTAGAGGCGGCGCAACTATGACGATCAGCCTATAATCCCACCCATGTTGAGGCTGCACTAAACTGCAGTGGAAAAGCAAGCTCAGAAAAGTAAAGCGAGCAGAGTCGAGTCGAGTCGAACCGTAACGTGCAGCGGAAAAGTGCCATAAGTGACTAGTAAGACAACCAAGAAAGTGAACTGTTGTTGCCATTTGCAGAAAATGTGTAGCTTACTTTCAAGTGGATGAAAGTAGTTCACTAAAACTCTGATAGCTACACGTCTTGTAGTAACAACTAAAATACAGTTGTAAGTCCTGTAATTAATAATGCCAGTGTGGGGGAGTCACGTGACGTCATGCGAGGATCGGACGTTTGAATGGCAAGCTCTGTGCACTTTGCTAGTTTAATACCTTTTGTGACATAAACCAGTGAGATTCGATACACTCTGTTCCATAACTGTTCTAGGAGGACAATATGTCAAATAATTCAAAATTGATTTGTCAGAGAGATGCGGGAAATGCGGCGAGAGATGTTGAACATGTCGGCAATGCTTATGAAGGTCGTTGCTGACTTGGAGGATCTTGCGAGGAGTAAAGGAAGGCTTTCTTGGAAAAACCACAGTATTTTCTTGTTCCCAGACTTTGCGAACTCAACAAGAGAGAAACGTGATCGATTCAAGGAATGTGAGAAACTTTTACATCAATGGAAGGTCGCTTTTGCACTGATATTCCCAGCCAAACTGAGAATAAATGCTAAGGATGGGCGCTAGTTGGCGCTGTCATGTGCGGGGTTAATGTGCACATTTTTCTTTTTTCTCTCTCTTTTTTTTTGTTCTAAGGGATGTTTGGGGTTTGATTGTTGCACAAATGTTGGAATGTGGTCTTTATAATCTTGTCTTTGACACACAATCTATTTTTTCTTATATGTCAAAATGTCAAATGTTAATATGAGTGGATTGTCTCTCTCCACGTGGAATGTAAATGGGTTGGGGCACCCCATAAAAAGAAGGAAGGTTATTTCTCTTCTTAAACGTAAGAAATATGAAACAGTGTTTCTTCAAGAAACGTACCTTTCTCCGCAGGAAGCTGAAAAATTTGAAAAGATATGGGAAAGATACTTTTTTATAGTGCTGGCTCGAGTAAGAGCAGGGGAGTCATTACACTGATAAGTAAACATCTACAATTCAAATGTCTCAAAAAGAGTAAAGATAAATTAGGAAGAGTCATTATTGTTTTAGCTGAAATTCAGGGACATAGTCTTATTTTGGCTAATATTTATGCACCTAACGTTGATGATCAGGGCTTTTTTATAGATCTTGAAGGGATGTTGCAAGCCGGTGGCACACCTCATGATATAATATTGGGAGGAGACTTTTTTTTTTCATTTGGAATGCCCAATTCCCAATGTGCTTTTAAGTCCTCGTGGTCGCGTAGTGATTCACCTCAGTCCGGGTGGCGGAGGACGAATCCCAGCTGCCTAAAAATTCCAACAAATGTTAAAGGCTGAAATCAATGTTTATATGGAGACCAGCTGGTCCTCAGTATCTTCTATGGGAGTGGCTTGGGAGGCACTTAAGGCAGTTCTTAGGGGCCGGATTATACAGTATGCCGCTTTCACCAAAAAATCCAAGCACAAGAACTCGTGGAATTGGAAGGAAATACTAAAAGTGCCAAGGCAGAGCTTAAGTGCCGAATGTCGTCTAATGGCCTCAGAGAACTGACCCGATTGAAATACAGATATAATACTATTTTGTCACGGAAGGTGGAGTTTTGGCTATTCAGGGCAAGACAGTCATACTTTGAGTCGGGGGACAAAGCAGGAAAACCTCTGGCTAGATATATAAAACAGAGAGTCTTTTTCTACCATTCCCCCAGTGAAACCTGCTAGCGGTGAACTATTAACCTTGGCCACTGATATTAATAATGCTTTTATTGAATTCTGTCAGATTGTGAAATATGTCAGAAATATTTTTTTTCTCCCTAATTTGGAATGCCCAATTCCCAATGTGCTTTTAAGTCCTCGTGGTAGCGTAGTGATTCGCCTCAATCCGGGTGGCGGAGGACGAATCCCAGTTGCCTCCGCGTCTGAGACCGCCAACCCGCGCATCTTATCATGTGGCTTGTTGAGTGCGTTGCCACGGAGACATAGCGCGTGTGGAGGCTTCACGCCATCCACCGCGGCATCCACACTCAACTCACAACTGAGAATGAACCACATTATAGCGACCACGAGAAGGTTACCCCATGTGACTCTACCCTCCCTAGCAACTGGGCCAATTTGGTTGCTTAGGAAGCCTGGCTGGAGTCACTCAGCATGCCCTGGGATTCGAACTAGCGAACTCCAGGGGTGGTAGCCAGCGTATTTTACCACTGAGCTACCCAGCCCCCCTTAAAGAATTCTATCTTGATCTTTATAGTTCCACATCTTCGTCTACTGAAGAGGATATTAGAAACTTTGTGGAACCATTAGAACTTCCTAAACTGTCGGCTGAGCAAAAAAATTTTCTTGATTCTGAGATAAACTTGGAGGAGCTTGGTGAGGTAATTAAGGCCTTGCCTACAGGCAAGGCTCCAGGGCCAGATGGCTTTGCCGCTGAATTTTTTAGATCTTATGCTACAGAACTGACTCCACTCTTACTAGAAGTTTATACGGAATCATTAAAGAATGGAAAGCTTCCGCCAACCATGACACCAGCCCGGATCAGTCTGATTCAGATTTTATTATTATGCATTCGGTCTTAGACATTTGGCTCATTGGTCGCTTCCACCTGAGAGAGCCCCTTCCTGGTTTTGCATTGAACAGGAAGTTCTTGCCCCTATTTCACCATTGCAAAGCCTTTCTATCAAACTAACCGGAGAAGTTAAGTTACACCCCGTTATCTTGCATTTGCATTCGGTATGGACAAAAGTGTCCAGAGTGTTTAATTCAGACATTTATTTAAATGTAGCCTCGAGCATATGGCTGAACCCAAAATTATGTATTAATAAGTCCCCTTTCTGCTGGACAGAGTGGATTGAGAGGGAGGTTATTATGCTCGGTGACTTATATGAGAGTGGAGTGTTGAGATCCTTTGAAAATATGGTTCAACATTTTGGGATACCCAGGTCTCAGTTCTTTAAGTATTTACAGCTGCGCCACCTAATCTGTACTATTTTAGGGAGTAGCATACACCCTCCTAAAGCGGCAGATACTCTGGGAGTGGTGATTACTGCTTTTGGAAAAGGTCATGAGGCATCAGTGTATTACTCCCTGCTAATTCAGAGTCTGGGGGGCGGAGCTTCGGCTTCTCTCAAGAGATTATGGGAGAATGATCTAAACTTGGTATTGGAGGAGGGAGTGTGGGCTAAGATTATAAAAAATGTCAAGTCTACATCTAGAGATGCAAGGGTGTGACTTTAAGATTTTACATCGATTCTGTTGGAGCCCCTCTAGATTGTATAGGCTTGGTGTAGTGTAGTTTTCTTTCTTTTTTTTTAGTGTATATTCAAGTATGACCACAGGGATATTTGTTGAGGGTCAGGGTGGGGTTGGGGATTGGGAGGGGGAAAGGGAATAATGGGGGTTAAATGTTGATTCTGTGAATATATATTTTGCTTTTCTTTGTCAATTGTGTTAATCAATAAAAACTGTTAATCAGAATAATGCCACTGTGGCACAATGATGATTTCAATAAGTTTAGGTATGCAACGAAATCGTACGTTGCCATACAGTGCAAGTGAATTTGCGGTTATAAAATTTAAAGCTAGCGCCTAGCTATTTTTTAGCAACTGGATTTCTATCCAGAAAAAAACATGCATTAGTTTTTTAAATATTCAGGGTTCTTCTCAAAGTTCTTTGTTATCTGTTAATTTAAAAGTCCAGTTTAGTATTGAAAAAGTCATTAAGCTTGTTTCATTTACAACAACAATAAAGTTTGTTTATCTTTCAACCCATTATTCTAATATAATTCAATACCGTGATAAAACCGTATACCGTGATAAAAGCTTCAGCAATTATCGTGACGTGAAAATGTTATACCGCCACATGCCTAAATAGGAATATTGATGCTTGCCATAGCATGCCTTTAAAGCTGCACTATATAAGAAATCGCTGGCTTATGACATACATCCTTGCGTCATTACCTCATCTCTGTGAACATAGGAAAGTTCCCATGTAAACAGTAGATGGCGGTAATGCACTGTTTTAATTTGCGAGTAGCCGTTAAAAAGAAGAAAGAAACTACAGTTCAGTCAGTGACAGTCACACAGTTCCGGACAGCATCGCAACAGTCTAGATGGATGTTTATCTGTTATCCATTTGGCGAAGTTGTTTACCTGCTTTATTACATGGCGGCCTGGAACACTCTATTCTGATTGGTCAATGGTGCCAAACTGGAGGTTGATTTCAGCTGTTCAAATGAAATCAACCTCTTAAATTGATGTGTAGTACAATACAAACATTAATAGTAGATAAAACACTTGAAAAAGTATATTAAAACATACTGGTAGTGATTGAGGCGATTGAGTCCCCTGTTCTTTATGTAAAAGCGCTTTGAGTGTAGTGTCACAAAAGTGCTATAAGTGTAAAATTCATAAAAAATACGTGAAAACGAGTGTTGTTTATCTTCATCAAAGCAAGTAATTTTTCAGTTTTAAATGTTTAATCATGTAACATTATATCAACATGAAAACAGCACGTTATGACTCCGGCTCTGAATATCTTTCAGTAATGATCACACACAGGCAATGCCCAGGTAAGCTCAAATCATGAGATTCATCCGCCAGAAGAGCAGTGCCAAAACGCGACTCCCGTTTAGTGTTTTTCGGCAAATTGCTTGCAATTTTAAGTTTCAACCACATATGTCGCTAGAGAGCACAAAGTTACGTAGTGCAGCTTTAAGTTAATTAAACCCAAAAACATCATCAGTTCATGTATAGCACTCAGAAAACTTGACTTTACATGATTTGTGGTTCAGTGATTGAAGCGCAGCAATTTGAAAATGTCACAATCTGACAGAAAGCACTTATATGTTATGAGCTGTCTCTGAGATTGGGACATGACTGTGAAGCCTGATGGAGAAGGATGAAGCTATGGAGAAAGCAGCTGTTTAATTGGCTTAGTTAATTGCTTATCGGAGACTTGCTGGGGGCAGAATTGTTTGGAGGGCAGCTGGTCTTTATGATTCATCAGTTTTATGGAATAACTGTTGTGTGGGATTTGTAAAATTGAAAGTACAGGTAATAATTCACTTAAAAAATAAAAATACTGTCATAATTTACTTGAACATGTCATTGCAAACTGGCATTCTTTCAGAATCAGAATGAGCTTTATTGCCAAGTGTGCTCATGTACACAAGGACATTTTATTTTTGGTGATAGGAGAAACAAGCAAGTGCACACAGAACATTACAGTGAGACACAGAATATAAAACAAGGTAAGAGTATAAATAGACATTAAAAATAGGACATATAACATAGAATGGCATATGTACATGTGCAAGTGGTAATATTTGTGCAAGGTAGGGGTTTCTTCTATGGAACTCAAAAAAGTTATTTTGTAAAACACCCAAGCTGCTTTTTCCATATGATGAAAGTAGGTGGGTTTTTTTAGCTCTAAAAATGACAAAAGCACCAAAAAATTATCCTAAATTAGTGCATATGACTCGTCCACAATATTCCAAGCCTTCTAAAACAATACAATATCTATGTGTGAAGATTACAACATTTAAGTCTTCACTTGCTTAAATTCGTTAGAGCAACAGTGGAGGGGAAGATCTTTGGCAAATAAAAAAATAATCTATATGGTTTGAAATGACATGGTCTCCAAAAAGTTCATTAGTAAAATTTCAAAGCACAAGGTTCATAATCTCACCTGAAAACTGTTCACCAAAGCCTGAGAGTGAGAAATGCCAGTGCCTGACAATAAAATGTTTGGTGATGTATGATCCTAATAGCTGGCTCATCCATCATAGCCCTTGTCAGCTCTTAACTAGGTCTCCATTAACATAATGGCACTCTGAGCAATGTGGCCAGTCATCCCAATTACGTATGATGGAACCTCTGAAGAACCTCTGGAAACATCCATAAGTGCACTGAGGAGCATCTACATTTGTTCAAGGAGTTAGCAACAAGCTAATGACATTCCACCTTCATATCTCAAGGGCAGGACTTTACAATGGCCACCACGTTGAGAGTCAATTAAATTACATAGTGGAGATTTTTCACAGAAATGCTTGGATGCTTTGTCACCTAAAGCAATTTTCACCCAGCAGGCAAAGAGTGTGAGTGAGGAAAGAGAGATGGGCTTGCTGATGAATGAGTTAAATATCTCTCTACTTCATCTTCTCATGCCACCCCTCTTTTCCTCAGGTAGATGAATGAAGCTCTTTTCTTACATTTATTCTTCTCAATTATGCAATTCTACATTTGGACATCTGCCAGGTTCATAACCATGGGTGGGGGAGTTAATTCTGTCTCATTACTATATGGATCATCTATTGTCAATGAGGGAAAACAGACATACTGTACACAAACACTGACACTTAAACAAACACAATATCACTGTACATACAGTGACACCAAACACTATTTGGACACATTAAAAATGTATGAATGTCACTGCATTTGATAAAAAAGATCAAACAAAGTAGCATTTATTTTAAAGACAGACAGCACAAACACACTTTTTAAGCAAAACATTTCACAAAAAGAAGTCTGTTAGGTTTCAAATGATAAAAATAAATATACTGTTCAAAATTAAGACAAAAGGTATTTGGAAACTTTCTGGTTGTTAAACTTAGTGGAACATGTAAGACAACTGTAACTGAAACATTTAGGAGCCAAATGGCTATTTTTAGTTACCAAATTACAGATTGACTCAAATATAGTAACATTTTACAATATGGTTCCATTAGTTAACATTAATCATGAACTAATATATTTTTTACAGCATTTATTCATCTTTGTTAACGGTAGTTAATAAAAATACTATACAATTGTTAATTGTTAGTTCATGTTAGTTAATAGTGCATTAACTAATGTTAACATATACAACTTTTGATTTTAAAAATGTATTACTATATGTTGAAATGAACATTAACCAAGATTAATAAATGCTGTAAAATTATTGTTCATTGTTCATGTTAACAAATGTTGTTAACTAATGTTAACAAATGGATCCTTATTTTAAGTGTTACCAGAAATATATATCAGAGCAGCCAAGACACAGAGGCTGTTGGTCCTCCGCGTGCCACCAAAACAGCTCCGACCTGCTGAGGCATGGACACTACAGGTGTCCTGTGGTATCTGGCACCAAGACATTAGCAGCAGATCCTTCATGTCCTGTAAGTTGCGAGGTGGACAGATGCTCACTCAGATTGAGATCTGGGGAATTTGGAGGCCAACACAACACCTTGAACTCTTCATGTTCCTCAAACTATTCCCGAACAATGTGTGCAGTGTGGCAGGGCACATTATCCAGCTGAAAGAGGTCACTGCCATCAGGGAATACCATTGCCATGAAGGGGTGTACCTGGTCTGCAACGATGTTTAGGTAGGTGGCACGTGTCAGATTGACATCCACATGAATGGCCAGACACAGGGTTTCCCAGCAGAACTTTGCCCAGAACATCACACTCCCTCCACTGGCTTATCGTCTTCCCACAGCGCATCCTGGTGCCATCACTTCCCCAAGTAAACGGTGCACACGTACACGGCCGTGTATATACAGTATGTATATATATATATATATACTATATATGTATATATACTGTATATATATGTATATATACTGTATATATATATACACACACACACACACACACACACACACACACACACACACTACAGTAAATAACACAGTCTGATCAGCACTGCTCAATTTCATCCACAGAAAATAAAAATCACAAATGGAATATCTTTGATTTTCTCACATCTCTCCTTTAGAGTTTTAGAAGAGATCTCAACAATGTCACATGTCAGAGAACACAATATGAATTTTAACATCAAATTCTTCCAAAACCAAATTATATAAGCAATGCTATCTACATTAATCTTATATCTATATACTCATACTGTATGCCAACAGTTGTCTCATTTGTGTCTATGTCTGTGTCCCCTATGGAATGTACACATCTAAATAAAAGTTCATACATAACTTTTTTATGTGTCCTGAGTTGTGATAAAAAAAAAAAAAAAAACTTTGAGCAATACAATTATCCTCTGGACAGTGTGTGCTAAATGACACTTGATAACAGAGGCACAGTAACTTTAATGACTGCCTTCTCACACTCGCTCTCAATCGACTATCAATACATGTGTGTGTGTGTGTGTGTGTGGGCAGGTTTAAGTGGTTTATGAGAACATTTTTTTAGGTTATATTATGCTATAAATGTGGTTTATGAGGACATTTCTAGTGTCCCCATAATTTAAATCGCTTAAAAAAAAAAACATACTAAATGATGTTTTATTGAAAATGTAAAGTTTTTTGTGAGGGTTAGGTTTAGGGGATAGAATCTATAATTTGTACAGTATAAAAACCATTATGTCTATGGAGAGTTCTCATAATGATAGCTGCACCAACGTGTGTGTGTGTGTGTGTGTGTGTGTGTGTGAGTGCGTGAGGCTGCTCTTCCTTCCAAGCTTGACAATACCTGTCATCATACATGACAGAACATCTGTATTAAAGCGCTTTACCTCTAAAATAATCAAATGAAATGATTAATTAATGTCAGTGCTGCAGAAAGATGAATACAAGCAGGGCTGCACTCTAATTGATGCCTGTGACTTCTACCTTGACCTCTGCAGGAATCAATGCATGGTCTTGCCTCAACACTTTACATAATGTTTTAAATCATCTCTGTCTGTCTTACAGGAGGCGTGAAATCAATACTCAATAGCCAGATATTAACATGGAGGAATGTACAAGTGTGTGTATGTGTGTGTTGAAGTACATAGTTAATTTACTAATGGAAGTATTGTTTTAACTCATTATTCATAATTCCAAAAGAGCAAGTTTTTCTTTAACAGAGTTTTGTGCCAGAGAGACAAAGTATTTTATCAACTCTACATCAAATATTATCAGCCAGATGTTTTATGATTTATATTGAGCATGGCTCACACAGAATACCCATCTGAGAGTGGTCATCAACTTCAAGTAAAAAAATAAATAAAAATAAATTAAAAAAAGACAAGAAAAGAAAAGTGAGACCAACCATGCAGAAATAGTTTGGAAGGCAATACAAAAAATAAAAAATAAAATAAAAAATAGTTTATCCCAAAATGAAAATTCTGTCATTATTTTCTCACATTCATGTCACTCCAAACCCATATGACTTTCATTCTTATGCAGAACCATATTTGATTTAAGGAATTTCCATACTATAAATATGATTTGATCTGACAGTGAATAACGTCTCTAATTTAATTCTGTTCATCGCAAAGTGATAGTAACGTATATCTCATATAGAGCATGAGTCATATCAATTATTTTTACTGTGGTTTTATGGTGTTTTCTTTTTCGAGCTTAACAGACAAGTACAGTGCATCCGGAAAGTATTCACAGCGCTTCACTTTTTCCACATTTTGTTATGTTACAGCCTTATTCCAAAATGGATTAAATTCATTATTTTCCTCAAAATTCTACAAACAATACCCCATAATGACAACGTGAAAAAAGTTTGTTTGAAATCTTTGCAAATTTATAAAAAAAAAAAAAAAAAACATGTACATAAGTATTCACAGCCTTTGCTCAATACTTTGTTGAAGCACCTTTGGCACCAATTACAGGCTCAAGTCTTTTTGAGTATGATGCTACAAGCTTGGCACACCTATTTTTGGGCAGTTTCTCCCATTCTTCTTTGCAGGACCTCTCAAGCTCCATCAGGTTGGATGGGGAGCATCGGTGCACAGCCATTTTCAGATCTCTCCAGAGATGTTCAATTGGGTTCAAGTCTGGGCTCTGGCTGGGCCACTCAAGGACATTCACGGAGTTGTCCTGTAGCCACTCCTTTGTTATCTTGGCTGTGTGCTTAGGGTCATTGTCCTGTTGGAAGATGAACCTTCGCCCCAGTCTGAGATCCAGAGCGCTCTGGAGCAGGTTTTCATCAAGGATGTCTCTGTACATTGCTGCATTCATCTTTCCCTCGATCCTGACTAGTCTCCCAGTTCCTGCCGCTGAAAAACATCCCCAAAGCATGATGCTGCCACCACCATGCTTCACTGTAGGGATGGTATTGGCCAGGTGATGAGTGGTGCCTGGTTTCCTCCAGACATGAAAGTTCAATCTTTGTTTCATCAGACCAGAGAATTTTGTTTCTCATGGTCTGGGAGTCCTTCAGGTGCCTTTTGGCAAACTCCAGGCGGGCTGTCATGTGCCTTTTACTGAGGAGTGGCTTCCGTCTGGCCACTCTACCATACAGGCCTGATTGGTGGAGTGCTGCAGAGATGGTTGTGCTTCTGGAAGGTTCTCCTCTCTCCACAGAGAAACGCTGGAGCTCTGTCAGAGTGACCATCAGGTTCTTGGTCACCTCCCTGACTAAGGCCCTTCTCCCCCGATCGCTCAGTTTGGCCAGGCGGCCAGCTCTAGGAAGAGTCCTGGTGGTTCCAAACTTCTTCCATATACGGATAATGGAGGCCACTGTGCTCATTGGGACCTTCAATGCTGCAGACATTTTTCTGTACCCTTCCACAGATCTCTGCTTCGATACAATCCTGTCTCGGAGGTCTACAGACAATTCCTTGGACTTCATGGCTTGGTTTGTGCTCTAACATGCACTGTTAACTGTGGGACCTTATATAGACAGGTGTGTGCCTTTCCAAATCATGTCCAATCAACTGAATTTACCACAGGTGGACTCCAATCAAGTTGTAGAAACATCTCAAGGATAATCAGTGGAAACAGGATGCACCTGAGCTCAATTTTGAGTTTTATGGCAAAGGCTGTGAATACTTATGTACATGTGATTTATTTTTCATTTTTTTATTTTTAACAAATTTGCAAAGATTTCAAACAAACTTCTTTCACATTGTCATTATGGGGTATTGTTTGTAGAATTTTGAGGAAAATAATGAATTTAATCCATTTTGGAATAAGGCTGTAACATAACAAAATGTGGAAAAAGTAAAGTGCTGTGAATACTTTCCGGATGCACTGTATAAATACTACAGAAATACTAAGAGTTGGTAGTATGCAATCCCAAACATAGCCATAGTCCTTTCAGAATAATTGATATATCCTAGTAGTTTTTGCCCTTAGATTAGTTTTATCCAGTGTGGTCTGGTCTTATAGGATCCTACTGGTCTTTATGACTGTCAATTTCATTCTTGACTCATTCTCTCAAACACATACTCGTGTTAATATTGACATATGAGACATCTATCTAGCTGCTAATCTCCACTCCTTTCGTCTCTCCTTTCCTCCTCCCTATGAGTTGTCTCCTCCTTATAAGAAGAAATGCATTTAGCAGTTCTTAATCTTGTAGCAATATTCTGACTGTCTCTGTCCCTCTATCTCTCTCACACACAAGACAGCCTGTGCTTGATTAATTCAGCTTGTAACATGTGTGAGTGATTCCATCACCACTGTCCAGATGTTCCATAGCCCCCGCCCCCCCATATACACTATATACTGTATATATATGCTATATATAACTGCTTCCTGCTTCAATTAACTGAATTATGCTGTTATTAAAAATTAAAGGGTGGTGTTTTTACCCCTTTATCTTTTGCTTGCACTCTGTTCTCTCTGTTACTATCACTGTGATGTAAAGCAATCCAATGTACCAGTTCCAGACAGAGAGATAACATCAGAGTATGTGTGGTATAAAGATCAGAAGGGAGCTACACACAAGTGTGATCCTAACAAACTGTAGAAGAGACATTGCCAGATGTTGGCATGGTTTCAATTAAATCAGTTACCTCTCTTTATTATTCAATATTCAGTCTTTAAAGAAGCTTAAGCTTTACTGGCATGATAAACAAGTTTTGCATTTCAAAGAATGAATAAACATCACACACGCATACACACAAAAGACACAATGGTAACAATGTTAAGTTGCTTCAAAATCAGGCTGTTGCTATGTACATGTACAAAATCTACACTACCCTGAAAGAGTATACTGACCCTTAGCCAATTCTTTCATTTTAAAATAAACTGATCTTTCTGCTGAGTGGAGGGAAAAGAGATGGAGGACTGCCACTTTCCCTGAGGAGGTCGGGTGTCGAGGATTCATGGGAACATCAATGCAGTGCCTATTGAAAGACATTGGTATCACTGGATCGTTGTTAAAGAAGTCTCTGAAGGAAATGGCGGAGGAAGCTGAGAAAGGGAGCTTCTGGCTATGCAGGACAAAAAGTGGGTGTGCAGAAGTGAGAAAGGCAGTAGGAAGAGAGTAGGGAAAGGGAAATATGTGATATTTGAGATTATCTGTGGTACAATTACATTGGGGGAAGGAAAACTATGGCTGGTGTCTGTCTAATACGCTAGCAAGGGTTATTGGAGAGGTTGGCTCGTCGCGTTGTGTGGTTAGGTAGTATGCCATATGGGCACTGACTGAGCCATGGGGCTAGTACAGCCTAAGCAACCAGGTTGGCACGCATGGTCAGATTGGAGGTTATGCCATATGGACACAGGGGCACTGAGTACACATTAGCAGTGCCAGTGGGGCTAGTATAGCCTTAGCCACCGGGTTGGCCTATGGTTGTATACAGTAGGTAGTTATGCCATACGGAAAGGTTGCCATACAACCTTTAACCCAAAGACAAGACAGGGAAAGCAAGACAATGAGAAGGAGCCAAGGAGAAGGAGGCTAATCAATATGCCAGTTCTAATGATAATGATGCAGTGAGCAAGCTAGGTCAGGACCTTTGCTCCACCTTGGAGAACGCACTTAGCTGAAGGGTGGAGGCCAAGCTTAACATGTTTAGTTACATTGTTAATGAAGAATGCGTAGGTAGAACTGGTGAAAGATTAATGAGGAAGAGTGGTCCAAAGGTGATGGTTAGGAGAGAGAAGCAGATACTCCAGCTGGTAAAAGAGCAGGGGCAGCTTCGCAAGGCATGGAGGAGGGCAGAGGAGCATGAGAAGAAGGCCTTGAAGGTTTGGGCTAGTTTAGCGGTTGTGATCGTTTACGTCAGGAGACAATGAAACAGCTTCAAGGTCAGTCTCTTTAATTGCTTGTTCAGGCACACAATCGACGGTAACTGTTGATAACAAAAAACTTGCAGACAAATGAAAGCACTCTTAAATAATGAAACACTCTCTCAGTTCGGGCTGTCGTGCTTTCTGGTCACTCTCTCTCTCCCTCTCTGATGCTCTGGCGTGCCTTATCAGGTCTCCCTCCGCCATCACTATAATGAGTGACAGGTGTTAGAGTAATCACAACCCAGGTGACGAGCCTTACCACTTTCCCTCTACCGCAGACAGACACATGACCACGCCCCCCCAATGCCACAGCGGTATTGAGGAGTGCATGGAGAATTCGACAGCAGAAAAGAAGGAAGGTACATTGAAGAGTGACGTTTGTCAAGGACCCTTTCAAGTTTATGCCCAATTTGGTACTTTTTTTGTTTGTTTATGACCCCAAAACTTTACATCCATGGGCTCTATCACCTATTCAGCTTTCAGCCAGATTCTGATTGGAATGCCAATTTTGATACTGCCCTCTTCCCTGCTTTTCAGCATAAAACAAGCTCCATGGCCAGAAGACTCTCTCCCTTTGGACCTGTTCCTTTATATTCAGCTCAATCTAGCTTTCAGATCCTTCACAATGTCCATATTTCCTTCTATATTGCCCCTTTTGCCACCACCAACCATAAAAGAAAAGAGAACATGAGCGCTAAAGGAAGAAAGTAGTCCAATCACATGTGTCAATTTTATGGTCAAGCAGGAACAAAAGGCAGGTCATGAGTACAGACGTAGATTAATTAGCCCATAAAATCCATAGCTCTGTAGTTAGCCAGTGTGAATTATTGCTTCAGTCAGAAGTGGACACCAGCTCCTCCCAGTACCACATCAACACAACACTTACTGTAACCGGTGAACAGATATCTTCTACACACTGCGTACTAAAACCAGTCCTGGGCAGTAACACTAAACATTAAAGTCATTTTTCTTGGGTAGGGTTGTTGTTTGGTGTAATTGTGTTGAAAGATGAAGAGGGCACATACCCCACAGCCAGTGGTGTTATCAGGTAGATCAGCGACCATATGTTAAAAAAAGATCACAAGGTAACATGGTTAGCTTTACAAGTGGTTATATTCTGTATGAAATAAAAAGGGTTATAACAAGAATTCCAGTGGGTGAAAAAAGAACCATTTCTGACTGAAAATTAATGGTGAATAGGCTATAGAACACAAGGGAAGTGCAGCTGCTCACCACCTAAACATTGCTCTGGTAATGTTTAAACCTCGTTTTGGAAGATTTTGCAAAGCCTTGTGTATCTTTCTCACGTTTGAATGACATCACATGTTTGACTGACAAAAAATACGGAAGTAGGTAACAACAATTAATTAAATCTCCTACACTGTGCTAGTTTCAATGTGTCTCTCTCATTTCACACATAGTTAATAAAAATATTTTTACCTTCAATATTCATGTCATCAATATCCATGTCCATTTATGTATTTATTTGGTATGTAGCCATGTTATAAGTGTTATAATGTACAGTCAGACAGTCGTTAACACAAAATAAACCCTGATTTATCAGGATCTGACGTGAAGCAGTGGCTTATTTTGCATTACTAACTGGCTAACTGTACATGAACCCTTCTATATTTTTATTACAATACTGTATGCAATACATACGTATGTGTGCTTATTCTGTAGATCACATATAGCACTGGATAAAGCTTGTAAACAGACATAATGCAACACGCATATGTGTGGAAAAAAAGCTTACATACTGTATGTGATACCGCACAATGAAAGTCAAACATCAAATGTAACAGGATGAACTTACAATAACAATACTTTAAAACTTTACAATTGTAATGAAAAATAACTGAGGATAACTGAGTATTTACACAATCTGAAGAATTGAAGAATCATTCAACAGAACAAAAAAGCAGTACAAATACCAATCGATTGCAGGACTTCGAAAAAATCCACTGAGATGTGTTTCGCTATATGTTTTCCTTAAGAAAGGTCATGTGCGTGTGTTATGCATAATGTCACAGATGCTCTAGTGTTTTGGATTGCTCTTTACTGCTGTCCCTCTGTAATCTGTCACATGCATAATTACAGACTGCGTGAGAGACTCTACAAAGACACAAGGCCTTGTAATTTTTAAGTAAAAAAAAAGGATGCAATTGTATAAACATCTATTTGACAGTGCATGTGTTTTGAGGAAGAGTGTAGCTCTGACACAAGTATGAGCTTGTTCGGGGCACATGTTTTTCCATTTGAGTCATTTTGAAATGCTTTTCCTTGATGAATTACTGATATCACAAAACTGAACCCACACACACACACACACACACATTATGACTGGTGAAGTAGCCGTGGATGGTGTGATTTACTGCTGGGTTAGTTGTGTATGTACAGGGGAAAATGATGCACTGTGAACCAGCACTCATTTTAACTGATTTATAACATGTCGGCACTCAGTGCATGACAACATTGTTAGGCTTACTTTTCCATTTTCACTTAAGGGATGCTCACAAACATACAGTGATCTGTAGCGACAAAGCGAATGGAAATCATTCATTTTCAGCCAGAGTTGCTGATTTCGGATGACATGAGCGACTGCAACCTTTGGGCATTTTACATGTATTACAATGCTTTGATAAAATATGTATGTAAGTGAATATTTTAGATTTGTTTGTTTGTATAGTTTCTATTGTTATATTGGTGCATACAACAACACGATCACACAGAAAATTGACATGCTGCTTCTGAATGTTCATGTACCCTGAAATCAACTCCAAATAACAGTCTATCCAAATAACAGACAAGCATCATCCTCATCACATTTTGCATCAGTTCAAATATGTTTATATTTCCCTGTGTCCTTACTGATTACGAACTGCACGAGTAATCTCTGAGACATGGATTATGGTCCCATAGAAACCAGGAATTAATAATATTCACATAAACAATGGTAAGTGCAATTCGGAGGTTGTATTTTCGCTTTAAAATTACTTTATTAATGAGTATTAGGTTGTAGGGCTGGGGTTTGGGTTAGGGGGTAGGGTTAATAAAATATGCATTCCTGTTGACTGTTTTTTTTTTTATTGTTTACAACTAAAAATACAACTCGCTTTTGGCAGCAGTCTGTGGACATTTAAAAAAATCCCTATGGAATTTCGGTAAGCACAGACCGTTTTTAGCAGCAGAACTTTCAACCTCCTTTCATTGAATTAACAGTGTGATCAGTCTGCATTTAAATTAAAATAATTATATCATTCTTCCTTGTGTTCCTGTGTGGGAACAGTGTGGAAAACATGCCATTATTTTTTTTAACTAGATTTTTACTGGTTTTCTTACAATAAACATTTTGAAGCTACTGGGCAACAATGGTTGAATTAAAAAAAAAAAAGAATTAGTCTTCTAAGCCATTTCAGAGCAATTACAAAAATATATATATATATATAAAGGATGCTGAGGATCTGGGGACTGCCGATAATGGCATTGTCGCACTGGGTAATGAATAACTGGAGAGCGGTCAAAAGTTTAGATTTACGGATTGTCTTTAATTGAAACATATGTTCATCTTTATTGAAACCGTCTTCTGGTTAATTTTGTAGTAAATAGGGTAGGATCGTCCTCCCAGATTTTTATTTATCTCTTTTCGTATATCTATATTTTGTCAATAAGTCTTGATTTTCAAAATTTTAATATTCTTGAGTTCACAATATATGCCTTTTGTGGGGCTGTTCTAAACTTCTATTATTAGAAGGGTTTAGTGAGGGAAGTTAGCATGGTGAATGTTTATTTCTCAGTATCTTGTTATTGCTGTTAGTTCTATGTTTTCTTTTTTTTTTTTCAAAACTTCCTTAGTGGGGTTGTGCCTCACTTTGAAGGTTTCGCTTAGTATAGGCAAGAGTATATTAAAGGGAGGGTTGTTCTATGACATTTATATTCAGTATATGATCATACATTTCACACTGATGGGGTTTGTAAACGTATTGTATGAGCCTACGCCATGCAGGATAATCTAACGCAGCTGGATAAGGGGAGACAATTTACAGTGGTTTACTGTATTAATCATCCAGTTAAAAGGGGCAAGGTTTTGGCACATCTAAAGATGTTATCTAGTGACATAATTTTTATTCAAGAAACGCACCAACATAAAAATGAATACATCAAACTAAGAGGTAGATGGATTGGTCAAATTTATGCTATGTGTGCCGTTAGATTAAGAGGGGTGGCCATACTCTTCAGGAAGGGCACACCATTAATTTATAAGACAACTATCGCAGATAAGGAGGGAAGGTATTTAATGTATATTAATTACCCATAACACTGGTTAATATTGGTCCTAACTCAGACTCGCCTTCATTTTATAAACATGTTTTCGCTCAGATCCCTGACATCTCGCAAACTTATTTACTCACTGAAGGTGACTTGAATTTAGTTCTGGGTCCGTATCTGGACAGATCATCGTCCCGTAGAGCACCACCTTCTAATTCCAGCATTTTTATGAAAGAATATTGTAATAATTCTAATTTGTTTGATATTTGGAGAATTTTTAACCCTCAAGACAGAGCGTACCCTTTTCATTCCAATGTTCATAATGTATAAACTAGAATTGATTATTTCTTGGCTGATGCTAAATTGGTGCCATTGCCAGTAAGTTTGTGTATCATGATATTGTGATTTCAGATCATGCTCCTCTTTCATTATCTTTAAATCTAGCTAACTTGCCTCATTGTGACAGGTTATGGAAACTGGACCCACAGCTTTTAAAGCTTTTAATTTTTTAAGAGAACAAATTTATTTTTTCTTTGAGATGAATGATCTTCCTGGAACGTCCCCCTCAATATTGTGGGAAACCATGAAAGCATATATCAGGGGTTGTATTATTTCTTTTCAGGCTGCTAGAAAGAAACGAAAAAGGGCTGAGTTGGCAGATCTGGAACAACAAATTAATAGATTGGATAAAGAAAATGCAGTGCACCCATCCAAAGAGATCTATAAGAAGATACTTTCGTTAAGATTTAAATACAATCAGATACTTTCGGATCGTATAACTAGGGGATTTTTATAAAACATTTTTTTGAATTTGGTGAAAAACCTCATCAATTATTGGCTAGACAAATTAGGAAATTAGAAAGTGATCGTACTATAAGCAAAGTAAAGTCAGGAAATGGTGTCAAATTAACGTCTCATTCGGACATTAATAGCAGATTCAAACAGTTTTATGAGGAATTATACTCCTCCAAGGCCTATATAGTTGTGATCTTCCTACTCTAGTTCAGAAAGATCGTGATTTCCTCAATGCTGAACTTTCAGTTTCAGAAATACAAGATACAATTAGGTCAATGAAGTGTGGAAAGGCCCCTGGCCCTGATGCAAATACTCATGCAAATACTGTTGGCATTTTGCCTCCTACTTTAAATGAAGCTACCATAACAGTATTACTTAAAAAGGGGAAAGATCCAGAAGTTGTTAGTAGCTATAGGCCAATTTCACTTCTGACATGTCCATCAGGCTTAGGTCTGTAATTGATAAACTTATTCACCCTGATCAGACAGGATTTATACCAAATAGGCACTCTTTTCAAATCTTAGACGTCTTTTCAATATAATCTACTCCCACAACACACATACAGATGATCTGGTTATTGTTTCTCTTGATGCAGAGAAGGCTTTTTACCAATTAGAGTGGCCTTATTTGTTTGCAGTTTTGAGAAAATGTGATATTGGTGATAGTTTTGAAAAGTGGATAACATTTTTTTACTGTAAGCCCTGTGCAAGAATTTTTACTAATAAGATGCTCTCTTCAACGTTTCAACTACATAGAGGTTCCAGACAGGGATGAGCTTTATCTCCCTTACTCTTTGCTTTGGCACTTGAGCCCTTAGCACACGTTATTCGTTCTGATCCCAATATACATGGATATAGCACAAAGAATACATTAAGTAAAATTTCATTGTATGTTGACGATATCCTGTTATATATTACTAAACCTCAGTTTACTATCCCCAAAACCTTAGAAATTATCTCTCATTTTGTTACATTCTCAGGGTACAGGATAAACTGGTTTAAGAGCGAATTAATGCCTATAAAGGTACGAGATCTTTCTGTTCTACGAAACTTCCCTTTTAAAATAACACGTCATAAATTTACTTATTTAGGAATTGAGGTTACGAAGGATTTTCAGTCATTATTCAAAGCTAACTTTCCCCCTCTAGTGGCCAAATTGCAAAATAATATTCAGTTTTGGAGATCCCTCCCTATTTCCTTGGTAGGAAGGGTTAATGTTATTAAAATAATTTTTCTTCCTCAAATTCTTTATCTTTTTCAAAACATCCCAATATTTTTACCTAAGATTTTGTTCAAGCAACTGGACTCAATCATTATTCCTTTTTTGTGGGATTATAAAGCCCATAGAATAAGTAAAGCTCACCTTTGTAAACCTAAAGCTGAAGGCGGATTGGCACTCCCTAACTTCTCTCTTTATTATTATTCTTGTGACTTCATACTATCATAATGTGGTTAGATCCCACCTTTACACACACCACTTGGATCCAACTGGAAAGAGAAGCATGTAGCCCATATGATATTGGGGCGGTGATCTTGTCTCCTATAAAGACAGCCAAATTGGCCTATAATCAATTCTACTATGGACTCTGTTTTCACAAAGTGAAGAGACATGGGTATTCGAACTATTGGTGACCTATTCATAGATGGTTCTTTTGCCTCCTTTAGTCAGCTGCAGGCACAATACGGTTTGCATAAAAAAAAATTTTTTTCCAATATTTGCAGATCAGGGATTATGTGAGAAAGCATTTGCCTTATCTTGATGAGGCTTGTTCTGCTAAGTTTGATTAACTTTTAGGGCTTGGATATGGGGTTAGTCACTTGATTTCTCTACTCTGTAACTCACTACTATCCACGACCTCACCTTCTACACAGGGTATAAGATTACAGTGGGAGCAGGAAGTAGGGGAGGAGATAAGTGACGAGCTATGGGTTAATGCACTAGAGAATATTCATAAATGCTCTGTTAACTCTCGGCACTGCCTTATTCAATTTAAGATTATTCATCAACTTCATTACGCTAAAACAAAGCTACATAGAATTTTTTCAGACGTTTCCCCACTATGTCATATATGTCAGACAGAGGAATAGTTAGGTTCTTTGCTCTAAGTTAATTCCATTCTGGACTAATATTTGTCAAATTCTGTCAGAAATGTTTCATGTTGAGTTAGAGCCTGATCCACCTGTGGTGATATTTGGAATCTCAAATAACCTCACTTCTTTTCAAAAATCACAACAACAGTTGTTGTCCTATGGGCTCATTATTGCAAAGAAATGAATACTAAAGTTTTGGAAGAACACCAAAGTCCCTTCTGTTAAATTGTGGTTGGATGAAATGGTAAGGTTATTTCATCTGGAAAAAATGTGTTTCTTTTTGTTAAACAAACTGGATCAGTTTGATAAGATTTGGTATCCCCTTCTCCATTATATTGATAGCGTAATTTGAGTAAGTGTGTAGCATTGACTGTCCCATTAGTGTGGTATGACTTAAGTCCCTAGGGTGGGGAGGGTGGTATGGGAACTGTTTTGTTTTTCTAGTTTTTTTTTGTATGTTTTGCTTTGTTTGTTTTTTTATTTTATTTTGTTCATTGTTTCTTCCTTATGTTTATAATGAGGAATCATAAAAGCTATGTAACAATGATTGTCAAATTGTTGGATTCCCTAATAAAAAGATTTTTAAACCAAACTAAATCCAAAGCTTTGGCTCTGACAGCGTACTGCCCAGTAACGGCTTTTCAGCCGGGCAATTTCCAGTGGCCTAAACAGGGCATTAAGTATTTGGGTATTTTATTCCCAGCAAATTTGTGTGATTTAGTTAGAGTTCATTTTGACCCTTTAATAAAAATGTTTTTCGAGCGATGTGGACAAGTGGGCTTCATTACATTTATCTATGTTTGGGAAGGTTAATGTTATTAAAATTAATTGTATTCCAAAATTCAACTACCTGCTAAAATCTCTCCCTATAGATGTCCCCCTCTCTTATTTCAAGCAATTTGATAGCATAAAGAAGTACTTCATTTGGAATGGTAAACGTCCCAGACTACATTTCAGTAAGTTGCATAGGCCGATTGACAAAGGTGGGCTAGGCCTACCCAAGATTTTGTTTTATTATTATGCATTCGGTCTCAGACATTTGGCTCATTGGTCGCTTCCACCTGAGAGAGCCCCTCCCTTGTTTTGTATTGAACAGGAAGTTCTTGCTCTTATTTTGCCATTGAAAAGCCTTTCTATCAAATTAACCAGAGAAGTTAAGTTACACGCCGTTATCTCGCTCTTGCACTCTGTATGGACAAAAGTGTCCAGAGTGTTTAATTTGGACATTTATTTAAATGTTGCCTCGAGCATATGGCTGAACCCAAAGTTATGCATTAATAAGTCCCCGTTCTGCTGGACAGAGTGGATTGTGAGGGAGGTTAATATGCTTGGAGACCTATATGAGAGTGAAGTATTGCGATCCTTTGAAAATTTGGTTCAGTATTCTGGGATCCCCAGGTCTCAATTCTTCAGGTATTTACAGCTGCGCCACCTGCTCTGTACTATTTTTGGGAGTAGCATACACCCACCTAAAGTGGCAGATACTCTGGGAGAAGTGATTACTGATTTTGGAAAAGGTCATGAGGCATCAGTGTATTACTCCCTGTTAATTATTATAAATTCATATACAGGTGCATCTCAATAAATTAGAATGTCGTGGAAAAGTTCATTTATTTCAGTAATTCAACTCAAATTGTGAAACTTGTGTATTAAATAAATTCAATGCACACAGACTGAAGTAGTTTAAGTCTTTGGTTCTTTTAATTGTGATGATTTTGGCTCACATTTAACAAAAACCCACCAATTCACTATCTCAAAAAATTAGAATATGGTGACATGCCAATCAGCTAATCAACTCAAAACACCTGCAAAGGTTTCCTGAGCCTTCAAATTGGTCTCTCAGTTTGGTTCACTAGGCTACACAATCATGGGGAAGACTGCTGATCTGACAGTTGTCCAGAAGACAATCACTGACACCCTTCACAAGGAGGGTAAGCCACAAACATTCATTGCCAAAGAAGCTGGCTGTTCACAGAGTGCTGTATCCAAGCATGTTAACAGAAAGTTGAGTGGAAGGAAAAAGTGTGGAAGAAAAAGATGCACAACCAACCGAGAGAACCGCAGCCTTATGAAGATTGTCAAGCAAAATCGATTCAAGAATTTGGGTGAACTTCACAAGGAATGGACTGAGGCTGGGGTCAAGGCATCAAGAGCCACCACACACAGACGTGTCAAGGAATTTGGCTACAGTTGTCGTATTCCTCTTGTTAAGCCACTCCTGAACCACAGACAACGTCAGAGGCGTCTTACCTGGGCTAAGGAGAAGAAGAACTGGACTGTTGCCCAGTGGTCCAAAGTCCTCTTTTCAGATGAGAGCAAGTTTTGTATTTCATTTGGAAACCAAGGTCCTAGAGTCTGGAGGAAGGGTGGAGAAGCTCATAGCCCAAATTGCTTGAAGTCCAGTGTTAAGTTTCCACAGTCTGTGATGATTTGGGGTGCAATGTCATCTGCTGGTGTTGGTCCATTGTGTTTTTTGAAAACCAAAGTCACTGCACCCGTTTACCAAGAAATTTTGGAGCACTTCATGCTTCCTTCTGCTGACCAGCTTTTTAAAGATGCTGATTTCATTTTCCAGCAGAATTTGGCACCTGCCCACACTGCCAAAAGCACCAAAAGTTGGTTAAATGACCATGGTGTTGGTGTGCTTGACTGGCCAGCAAACTCACCAGACCTGAACCCCATAGAGAATCTATGGGGTATTGTCAAGAGGAAAATGAGAAACAAGAGACCAAAAAATGCAGATGAGCTGAAGGCCACTGTCAAAGAAACCTGGGCTTCCATACCACCTCGGCAGTGCCACAAACTGATCACCTCCATGCCACGCCAAACTGAGGCAGTAATTAAAGCAAAAGGAGCCCCTACCAAGTATTGAGTACATATACAGTAAATGAACATACTTTCCAGAAGGCCAACAATTCACTAAAAATGTTTTTTTATTGGTCTTATGATGTATTCTAATTTTTTGAGATAGTGAATTGGTGGGTTTTTGTTAAATGTGAGCCAAAATCATCACAATTAAAAGAACCAAAGACTTAAACTACTTCAGTCTGTGTGCATTGAATTTATTTAATACACGAGTTTCACAATTTGAGTTGAATTACTGAAATAAATGAACTTTTCCACGACAATCTAATTTATTGAGATGCACCTGTATATATATTATAATATATATAAATTCTATTAGACCCCCTCTAGACTGTATAGGCTTGGTCTTAAAGATCCACCCACCTGCTTGTGATGCCAATCAGAAGATGGGGACACATCCCATGTTTTTTGGTAGTGTGTTAAGATCCAAGAATTTTATGTGTGACGTATTGGACACTCAAATTTAATTTTGCCCCAGACTCTGTATTTTAGGCGATGGGGTGGTCATTAATATAGGGGATAGATACATAAAAAGTTGGGTCCTAGTGATGGAAGTCGGCTGGAGCTCCCTAGTTTCAAGAGTGGTGCGCAGAGATGGCCGGGGTGGCAGCATTCGAGGAGGTGACATTTAGAAGGCTGGGAAACAGATTTGTTTAATAGTGGGGTAGATATTTGGCCTTTTTGGAGGGTTCTCGAGGGGGAAGGGTTTAATTTTATATAGTTGATTCTGTATTTTCTGTTATGTTTATTTAATTTGTTGAAGGGAATCAATAAAACATTTTAATAAAAAAAGAAAGAAAAAAAAAGTAGTAGTTTAAAAATATCAATAGAAGGAGCTGGCCTAATGTCCAAGTTATTCCATAATCTTTGACCGACTACAGAGAAAGCACAATCTCCTCTGGACTTCAAGCAAGAGCGTGGTATATGTAGGAGAAATTTGTCAGACGATCTGAGACTCCTGGAGGAATTATGATGGATAAGGAGGTCCGAGAGATAAAGTGAGGCCAATCCATTTATAGCTTTAAAAACATACAATAATACCTTAAATCAATCCTGTATTTGACAGGTAACCAGTGATGAGAGGCTAGAACAAGTGTAATATTTTCTTTCTTCCTAGTTCCAGTCAGTAACCTCGCGGCTGCATTCTAAACTAACTGTAGGCGATGTAAAGATGATTGACTAAGACCCGTATACAAAACATTACAATAATCAAGCCGGGATGAGATGAAAGCATGGATAACAATCTCCAAGTCTTTAAATGAGATCAAAGGTTTTAATTTAGCAATTAATTAAGTTAGTAAAAGCTGCTTTTCACCACAGCACTTCTTCACACAGAGGGGTGCTTTTCAACAGAAATTGAAATAAATGTAGGATATTATAGACATTGTTTGTCTTTCTTATGCAATGTACTTAACCAATGTCCTTGTTTTATATGGTTATTTTGTTGTGGTAGCCTGTACGGCTCTTTAAAATACCTGAAATAATTTGGCAAAGTGATATGGAACCGTTACATGGCCAAGACCAAGAATTACTTCATAGCCATGCATTTACTTGAAAATAATTGCACACCTTAGAATGTCTGTCAACCAATCAGAATCAAGCATTCAACAGACCTGTAGTATCATTTGCAATAACCGGCTGACTGTACATTATCCCTTACATATACTGTATATATCGTCCAGCCCTACTAGCAACCAACAGTATAGCAACAGTATAGTAATTCTCCCTCACTTTCTTACAAATTAATTTACTGTAGACACTCCCTTTGCCTTTTTCCCACCTAATATCATACTCAGATCTCTCTCTCTCTCTCTCTCTCTCTCTCTCTCTCACACACACACTCTCTCTCTCTCTCTCTCTCTCTCATCTTTGTCATTGCGATTAAACTCTGAAGTCAGGATTTGCAATGTAGAGATAAGTAAATATAGAACCACTGTCTTTAGAAAGACAATGACAGAGAGCAGCAATACAGCTGCAGAAGAATAAAACTCACTTACTCTTTTTGTCTGCTGTGAGACGGGGGGATGAGGCTTACCCAAGGATGTTTGCTTACCCAAGTGCAGAGTGATACACATTCTACTGACAGGCTGAAGCAGCTCCTAACAGCATTTCTTACTGTGCACAAACACTACAGTTGCTATCAGATTGTCTTTCCCTTCAATACAGGCTCTGAGGAACTGTGGAGATAAATGTGTGTCTCAGACACAGTCCTAATGGAGAACGAGAATGAAAAGTGGGGAACATTACAGGGACTGAGGCACCCAGCACTGTGAAGAACAACAGAAAAAGAAATAAAATCAAGGTGCAACAGTAAGTATTTTTTCTTGCTGGGCATGTCAGGCCAGTAGTTCAACATTTTTACTGTCTCCACCACAAAAAAACAAAAACAAAATAGTGAATTGTATTTTTTAGCAAAATATTTTCATGGGTGTCAGAAAAAATATTATCTATATTTTTGATTGAATGTTGTTCTTTTGCAAGTTAATAATCGCAGAATGCCATATTGGGATTTTAATTTAAATTAAGATTAATTTTACAGCTCTAATCCATACTGTATCTTTAATATGTACAAATAAATAAAAAAAGCTAAGAAACAGAGAACGAAGTATCTAGTTCCTCCTACAATGTTCCTCCCTTTTGGGCCTCTCTGGTGGATTGTTGAGTGGCGTCCAGTGAGATGGCAGTGCCCGTCTCTATGCCCCTGGGCTCTGGCTAAGTTTCCAGCACACTCGCACGATTTGATTCGGGAATATGATGAGATCAGGGGGCTTAGAGTAGGACATGACAATGGAGAGGTAATGATATATGCCATGGCGGGGACACACACACAGACCTTGAGAGACTGATATTAGCCTCTATAGGGCTTTTAGTGCACAGACCCACACAGCTTTGTCTGCCCAGCAGAAATGTGGGATATCTGATACAAACCCAATTTATCATACACACAAGTGAGAAAGAGAGAGAGAATGAACACTTATTAATGAACAAAGAAAAATCAAATACAGTATATAAAAAGTAGGGTCCAAAGTCTACGACCACATAAAATCTGTGATTCAAAATGTAATTTAAACCGGAAAATAAAGAATCGTTATGATGCAAAATGAAATAAAAAATGTAATGACAATTTTTTTTTTATTTATACTATTTAGATCATTTAGTTTCTAAATTATCCACAAACTGTATAACCTGAAAAATGAACATGTCAGATGGTTTATTAAAATGATTGATTTTGTAACTGGATTGGCTTTACTTTTTCCTGGAAACTTGTAACATATTTCATTATTTTCTGATTAGAAGAAGTGCTTTGGCATTAATGAGGATATGGCCACTCATTAGGCAATTAAGGTCTTAATGGCTAATTTTACATGCCGACTCTCTGTCCCTGATGCTGTGGTGGCGTGGAGGCAGTCATAACTGTAATTAGACTTTGCCAGGAGAAACACTAATTAAACCCATTCTAAAAGTCTGTGTGGTTTCATTATTGTAAAATTGCACTTTATAAAGGATATTCATAACAGAGTAGGACATGAATCGGCACATTTAGATTAGTTAGTTACGTAAACAGAGCACAAAGTCCCAGGGCAACAGTACCGACCAGGCTTTTGGGGCTTGTGCCCAGGGGCCCTGAGCAGTAAGACTCTCTTCCCTGAACTTTCAATGGTGTTTAAAGTTGCAATGCATACAATTTTTTTTTTTTTTTAATTAACAAAATTCCATTATTGAGCAAATATACATAAAAAAAAATTCTAAATCACTGATTTACTTTGGTAAGCCTACAAGCTTGAGCTGTCGTTACGGATTTGGTGGAAAATGCAGGCTTATGTAATTCGTCGTTGTGTGTTTGCATCATGTCCGTAAGCACAGAAAAGAAGGACCACTTAGGTGGCAACTATGATGCGTGTGTAGCGGCTGGAGAAGCTGCGACTGTACAGTGAGTTCTTATAGCCTCTATAGGTCACAATCCTGTCAGTCTTGGTTTTTGTGTGACACAGTCGTGACACTATGGCTCGGTCAGTCTTGTATTTCATGTCCGGAGCATGGTATCTGGATCCTGACTTCCCTGTCTGGTTTGGTTTCAGTAGGTGTCGGGATCCGGACACTCATGCTCCATGTTCTGTCTTTTATTGGCGTGAGTGCATTGCGTTTATGTCATCTTGGCGGCGTGCACTCACGTCAATCGTTTGTGTCTGTCTCTCGCAACCAAAGACGTGCTTCGCATTTCGCTCGTTTTGCGCTGCGCATCCGGGTCGCGATCTGTCTTCATGTTGTGCTGAGGTTCGGTCACTCATTATTTGAGGCCGAACTCTCACACAGGTGTCTTGTCTTGTATTGTCGCCTGTTGCGTGCATTAAGTGGTGTTTGCCTCGCGATGTACGCTCAGGCTTTGTCTATTATGAGAATGCAGGGCATTGCTTTGTTGGTGTTGCCATGCATTCTCTCGTCTAGTCTGTCGGTTGGCATGGGCGCATGTTGCCTTATTGTCCTGATATGTACTCATGCCATTCAGATGTCTATGTCTTGTGAGAGCACGTGGTTTTGTTTTGTTTCTGTATTGCCACGTGTCTCTCAGTCTCGCGTCATAACCTGCCTCCTTGTTTGCCCATTATTAGTTAATCTGTTACACATGCCCTCTTTGTTAACCTGTTTGATTTCTCTCCCTAGTTTAGTCTCCTCGTCCAGTGCCAGTTGGTCTTGTTCTTCTGTCTTGTTCGTTGGTCGTGTTCCTGTCCGGTTGGTCCTGTGTTTTTGCTACTCTATCCAGCCCGTTTTTTGCGATTATCGCCCAGAGCCTGGTTTTTCCCCTTCGGGGTAGTTTATGTTTTTCCCTTGTTTATTTTTGTAGAAATAAAACCTTTGTTTTACTCTGCGTTTGGGTCCTGCCTCTGCTTCTCTACTGCACATGTGACATTATAGGTACAAGGTAATTCCCCATGAATGTATACCTGTCTCAAGTTGTTTATAAATATGTATTCCCAATTTGAATTCGAAACACAATCTTTACTAATGCACATTTTAATTTGTTTAGCATGTAACCATCTCTCAATCTCTTATAACTTTACTGCTAGAGAAACGATTAAGTAAACTGTGTATTTTCAATAACTGTTATATTGCATATTTCTGCATATTATTTTTATTTTTAATAAAATACAAGTATATTTCACCCACATCTTTATTGAATCCTCTTTTTGTGTCTTTATTTTACTGTCATTGACATCATCACACTCATGAATATTAAATGGTTATGTGCAGATAATGTCAAGTTATCTTTTATTGTTTTGATAAATAGTCATTCTTGATGTCCAGTTCAAACACTGGGGAAAGATCTGTTGAATTTTGCTTTGTGATCTAACTGGAAAGGAGTTTAAGCTGTGGAACAGTGGAGCGAGAACGCCACGCTTCACATCTATTTGCATGAGAGAACATTACCAAACGCTGTCACTCAACACCACTGATAACAAACGCAACGAGCACTCATCATAACCATAAAAAAATACATTCCAACTTAGGATTGCCACTTATTATAACACGCAAACGAAATGGAAACTCCTGCTTAAGGACTGGATATCTTTCTTTTGCATTAAAAAATTACCTGATGAAAGCTATTTCAAAAAGTGCTGGGGACAAAATTGCCAAAGGCAAAAACTGGTAGGGACATGTCCCACCCGTCAATAACGCCTACGAGTACGATACTCACATACTTGTACTCGTAAAAATGCTCCGATACCAAACACTGTTACCATCTTGCGTATGAATGTCATTCCATTAACATTCAGCGCACAAATTAAAATCATGTTATGTCCAAGTGTGATTATTAAACTGGTCCGCAAAAGCTGCAATTGAATGAAATATACAGTCTGCATATGTTGTGCTTCAAAGTGAATGTGTGAAGCCAGCTGCTTATACACTGAATACACCTCATCATGAACATCACGTGCACTCTTGTGTGTAGTAGATTACAGAGATAGAGCCCTCGTTTGCTCTACAGCATGCAACACATACAGATTACATATTTATTTGATTAAATTGCAGCCTTTTGCATTTTAATTATACTGGGTCATGTAGTTTCTGGAGCTGTGAACTGTCGTCAAAAACATACAAACTGAAAGGGCTTACCTCGGTTTCACGCCCAAATAAAAGCTACATTTAAATATAAAAAAAAAAATACAACAGAAATATGTCACTAATGTATAGTTATGCATTATTCACTGTAATAATAATAATAATACTTATAATAATAAATAACTGTATTAAACTTAAGCAACATCTCACATATGCGATGCTCTGTAGTGCAGCAATTTATTTGACAAAAATAACTAAAATTTTGGATTGTGCTGTGAGGGAGTCTGTCAAGTACCTCGGATGATAAAAATAATTCAATGTTATGTTTAAAATGCATTGATCTATTTTCATTTGATTAAAGTCAATAAGTTAGTTATTTAGACACTTTTTATCATAAAATTGAATTAAACTGTCGAATACGGAATTCTGAAAAAAATAAAAAATAATAGAATTTGTGAAAATATAAAAAACAATTGATAATTATGACAGCTAAAAATGACTTTTTTGATGATGTCTTTTGGGTAACATTTGCTGAATCATAATAAACACACTGTCCTAAAAACATCAGTCTCACAGTATTGTTTTTGAAAACTTCAACAATACGAAGAAAAAAAGTCAAAAAAACAAAAAAGATATCGTATTGGCGAGTACCAAAAAGGAAGTATAAGTATTCGTACACGGTCTCCAAAAATGGTATTGGGACATCCCTAGAAAATTTTAATCGAATTACAAAATATTAACGTGAAAATTGCACGTCATGACTCTGGCTCTGTAGGTGTGTACCCTTAGAGATGATATGGTGATCGCAGGCAACCTCAAACCATGAGATTCATTCACGTAGAAGAGCAGTGCTGAAGCAAAACCAATGTAAAAAAAAACAACAATGTTTCTCCACAAGAACGCATTCGTTTTAATTGTTAGGCTATGTACATACGCATCAGGGTAGGGTTGCACCAGCTGTGCGTAACTTCTCACGTAACTTGGGACGTAAAGTTCACACTAAGGGCTTAGTAACTACTAGTTAGTTTGTAACTAAGTCAGTGCTTAATTTAGTTGCACCACCTGTTCTTAAGGCAAGACTTAACTAGTAGGTTGTAAGCTTATTTTACTTTAGTAGGTCATAGTCGCATAATATGACATTTACTTTGACATATTTATCCACTAAGCAGCCTTCAAATTTGTACACAGAAATGTTAAAAAGCCATCAGCTTCAATTTGATCTTGTTACAGTTGATGTACAAACCTTGTTTATTCACGTAAATGTCAGCCGTAATAAATTAAATCCCCACTAAAATACGATACGTAATAAAAGTAGATTTGCTAAATAGTATATTTGCCCTGTGTAAATAACAATATATAGGAACTGTATCTAAAATAAATAAGGGGTGATAAATAAATACTAATACAACAGGCTGGAAAAATAGACATTTATTCATTTTAATATCTTATATATTTCGTATATGTTAAAACTTGATACCAGCGACGCACCCTGAAAATGGCACCATTTGATCGGTTTCATACTGAAGAGCTGTTTAAAAGTATGTTTTTTTTTCTCTCTCGTAAATGTAAACGAGTGTAAATGTCAACATCATCATATATGTCGAAAGGATTGAAGCCTGTCATGCAAAACATGAGCTCATTGATGTCATTAAATGAGTCTGCTTTTTTATTCCATCCGTTACTCCTGGTCTGAGTCTGCCGTAAATATTTAGTTTATACGAAGGGTTACGTCCTACCTAAGTTTAATGGTGCAATGCTCAAATATTTAGTAGTACGTAAATTGTGACTTAGTGCCCATTTATGCCACAACTAGGCTAAGTTGTAACGTACGTATAGCTGGTGCAACCGCCCCCAGATGCACATCTTTGGCCCTTGCAGCGCATTTCACTGTGTTTTCTGTGTCTCTCACCTAGGGCATCACATTTTGATAACATTGTGTAATGTTAAAAATAGATCAACTTTTAAAAAAATTGTTTCAAGACCACTGTGTTATGTTCCAATCCATTTGATCAGTTGCAATATGGTTCGCTATTTTAGAATGCAAGAACCATACCTGTGTGAATGCCCCCTTAAACCTCTCCAAATAGTGTTGAGCTCTGTGAACAATTGCAGTTCCAACCAATCGGAATGCAAGGTATCGCCCAATATTCCACCGTAAACACATTTATTTATTTTATGATTTTTTCCCCCTTTTTCACCCAATTTGGAATGCTCAATTCCCAATGCGCTTTTAAGTCCTCGTGGTCATTCAGTGATTTGCCTCAATCTGGGTGAAGGAGGACAAATCCCAGCTGCCTCCGCATCCGAGACTGCCAACCCGCGCATCTTATCACGTGGCTTGTTGAGCGCGTTGCCACGGAGACATAGCGCGTGTGGAGGCTTCACGCCATCCACCGCGGCATCCACGCTCAACTCACCACGCGCCCCACTGAGAACGAACCACATTGTAGCGACCACGAGGAGGTTACCCCATGTGACTCTACCCTCCCTAGCAACCTGTGCCAATTTGGTTGCTTAGGAGACCTGGCTGGAGTCACTCAGCACGCCTTGGGATTCGAACTAGCGAACTCCAGGGGTGGTAGCCAGCGTCTTTTACCATTGAGCTAATCAGGCCCCCTCCATAAAGACATTATTAAATTAAGTGTTTTAATGTTAAAAATAATAATAATGTAGGCACGCAATTATTGTTTTCATGATTGATTATGTCTGGAGTACATATGTCAACCTCTAATCCACGGCTCCGATTGCATATTATTTCTTAAATGATTCTCCATGTGACATAAATTACACTTATTCTACAAAGTCACTCACTCAGCAGCCATTAAGTTGCATACTGATTTCAGTCCAACAAATCATCTGAACACAATCACTAGCACCTAATGGGTTTGGCGCTGTGTAAAAGCAAATGAGAGATAAAATAAAATAAAAGAAAGTTACTGTAGTCTGATGGACAAAAATTAATCTGAAACACTTTGTGTCAATTTCCTACTGACCTCTCTCCTCAGCAGATGTACACATATTATTGTGGCGGTAATTGCAGTACTGGCTGCTTTTCTGTCCTCTCACATATGACAGTGAAGTAAGAGGGCGGCCTGCTGGTACAGAGCTTTCAGACAGAACGTCTCCTTCTGGATGGTGTGACAGCTCAAGCTCTTGAAAGCTGTACCACTACTGAGACTCCCACAGAGCTGACAACTCAAATGCTGCCGTGCGTGTGGCAAAACCGAAACAGGTGAAAGACTACGGACTTCATCACAGCAAAAAGACTTACCTGCTTGGGTCACATCAATTTACCAGTGTGAAACACATCATTTTACAGTTATATTGATCACTCATCTTCTTGCAAAGATGAGTGATCAACATGCTGCCCAGCAAGGTCAAAATGATTTGAGGTTAGATCTGTACTGTACGTTTAGATTCTATGTGTACTCCCTTTACAGATTGTATGTATGATCATTTTCATTATCCCTTTATAATAATGTCATTTCTTTGTCCAAAATTTGTTCTTTTAATATACACCCAGCTGTAAAATCCAGCTTAAGTTGGTAGATGTGTTTAGATAGTAGCTGTGATGGAAACCGTAAGAAATTAAATGATTTTTGCTACAATTCTGAATCTTCTTAAAGATTCTGGTTCCTTAACGATTCCATTCACAATTCTTAAGAGTACTTTTTAGGAAGAAATATCTGGAAATATCAAATGCAATTATTATATCATGAGACCATTTCAGATTTCAACAGAATAGAATAAATACAATACAAATATATACAATTCTTGCAAATGTGTGTTTACACGGACTTTTTAATGCAGCACAGAGGTGGCATACTGTAAATGCAAACCAATAATTGGTCTTAAGTAAGCTATATAATAAATAATACTAAAAAAGGAACATATTTTATTCATTTCAGTTATTTAATTATTTAATAAAAAACCCTACTTATTACAACTGAACTCACAGGGCTCTATTTAAGTGACCGTACTGCGCACAACGGCTGTATGCTGACAACAAATACGTAATAATTTTCAGATATCTCCGTTTTCCCAGTCCACGCTTTATCGACGTTGCTTGACAGGGAATGTTATATAAATTGGACGCAGATGGCACAGTAACTGGAAAAGAACCACAGAATTAAATTGCACTAGACCAACCCATTCACGCTTTGCGCGCACTACCTCGCCTAAGTCCCTCATTTAATCTGTTGCTGAATGTTCAATTGGAAACATTTTAGTCTCAGATCATGCCCTGGTGTGTATATAGAGAAAAAGAAATCATATAGTTGCCGCTTTAATGTATCCCTTTTGCAAAATCCTGAATTCCAACAAATGACCAAATTGAAATATACATATAATACTATTTTGTCACGGAAGGTGGAGTTTTGGTTATTCAGGGCAAGACAGTCATATTTCGGGGGACAAAGCAGGGAAACAACATTATTGTTCTGTCTTGCCCTTGAACCATTAGCAGCCGCGATAAGAAGGGAAGAGGATTTTCCAGGGGTGGTGGCGGGAGGTGTAGTGCATAAGCTTTTGCTTTACGCAGATGATATTTTATTATTTGTCTCCGATCTCATTAGATCTATGCCTTGCCTCTATAGAATTATTAATTCATTACAGAGTTAATTGGTCTAAAATCCGAAGCTCTGGCTCTGACAGCATACTGCCCAGTAACGGCTTTCCAGCCGGGCGCCTTCCAGTGGCCCAAACAGGGCATTAAGTATTTGGGGATTTTATTCCCAGCAAATTTGTCTGATTTAGTTAGAGTTCATTTTGACCCCTTAATAAAAAAATGTTGAGCGATGTGGGCAGGTGGGCTTCATTACATTTATCTATGATTAGGAAGGTTAATGTTATTAAAATGAATTGTATCCCAAAATTCATCTACCTGCTATAATCTCTCCCTGTATTTGTACCCCTCTCTTATTTTAAGCAATTTGATAGCATAATGAAGTCCTTCATTTGGAATGGTAAATGTCCCAGATTACATTTTAACAAGTTAAAGACTAGGTGGGCTAGGCCTACCCAAGATTTTTTTTATTATTATGCATTGGGTCTCAGACATTTGGCTCATTGGTCACTTCCACCTGAGAGAGCCCCTCCCTGGTTCTGTATTGAACAGGAAGTTCTTGCCACTATTTCGCCATTGCAAAGCCTTTCTATCAAAATAATCGAAGAAATTAAGTTACACTCCGTAATCTCGCATTTGCACTCGGTATGGACAAAAGTGTCCAGAGTGTTTAATTCAGACATTTATTTAAATGTTGCCTCGAGCATATGGCTGAACCCTAAATTATGTATTGATAGGTCCCCTTTCTGCTGGTCAGAGTGGATTGTGAGGAGGTTACTACACTTGGTAACTGTAACGGCAGTTGATAAGAAGGACACGGGAGGCAGGTTGCTCCACTCACAGGTAAGGATTTTAATGACCACACTTCAGCGCTCACAGCTTCACACACTATTCTCGTCAGTTCCACAATAATAAATTCTTAGCTTCACAATAAAAAGTTCTTAGTTCACAATAATCTCTTCAGCTTCACAACAATCACTTTCTGGACCCAGGCTCTCTCTCTGGTCTGCTGGCGGTGTGGCTCTTTTATGCCGCTCTCCACGTGCTCACTGTAATTAGAGACAGTTGTTAGACATAATTTAGCTCAGGTGCAAGCGCCCTTACCGCTTTCTCTCTCTCTGGACGGACGCTTGACCACGCCCCCGCTGCCACAGTGACCTACAGGTGCATCTCAATAAATTAGAATGTCGTGGAAAAGTTCATTTATTTCAGTAATTCAACTCAAATTGTGAAACTCGTGTATTAAGTAAATTCAATGCACACAGACTGAAGTAGTTTAAGTCTTTGGTTCTTTTAATTGTGATGATTTTGCTCACGTTTAACAAAAACCCACCAATTCTCTATCTCAAAAAATTAGAATACATCATAAGACCAATAAAAAAACATTTTTAGTGAATTGTTGGCCTTCTGGAAAGTATGTTCATTTACTGTATATGTACGCAATACTTGGTAGGGGCTCCTTTTGCTTTAATTACTGCCTCAATTTGGCGTGGCATGGAGGTGATCAGTTTGTGGCACTGCTGAGGTGGTATGGAAGCCCAGGTTTCTTTGACAGTGGCCTTCAGCTCATCTGCATTTTTTGGTCTCTTGTTTCTCATTTTCCTCTTGACAATACCCCATAGATTCTCTATGGGGTTCAGGTCTGGTGAGTTTGCTGGCCAGTCAAGCACACCAACACCATGGTCATTTAACCAACTTTTGGTGCTTTTGGCAGTGTGGGCAGGTGCCAAATCCTGCTGGAAAATGAAATCAGCATCTTTAAAAAGCTGGTCAGCAGAAGGAAGCATGAAGTGCTCCAAAATTTCTTGGTAAACGGGTGCAGTGACTTTGGTTTTCAAAAAACACAATGGACCAACACCAGCAGATGACATTGCACCCCACATCATCACAGACTGTGGAAACTTAACACTGGACTTCAAGCAACTTGGGCTATGAGCTTCTCCACCCTTCCTCCAGACTCTAGGACCTTGGTTTCCAAATGAAATACAAAACTTGCTCTCATCTGAAAAGAGGACTTTGGACCACTGGGCAACAGTCCAGTTTTTCTTCTCCTTAGCCCAGGTAAGATGCCTCTGACGTTGTCTGTGGTTCAGGAGTGGCTTAACAAGAGGAATACGACAACTGTAGCCAAATTCCTTGACATGTCTGTGTGTGGTGGCTCTTGATGCCTTGACCCCAGCCTCAGTCCATTCCTTGTGAAGTTCACCCAAATTCTTGAATCGATTTTGCTTGACAATCATAAGGCTGCGGTTCTCTCGGTTGGTTGTGCATCTTTTTCTTCCACACTTTTTCTTTCCACTCAACTTTCTGTTAACATGCTTGGATACAGCACTCTGTGAACAGCCAGCTTCTTTGGCAATGAATGTTTGTGGCTTACCCTCCTTGTGAAGGGTGTCAATGATTGTCTTCTGGACAACTGTCAGATCAGCAGTCTTCCCCATGATTGTGTAGCCTAGTGAACCAAACTGAGAGACCATTTTGAAGGCTCAGGAAACCTTTGCAGGTGTTTTGAGTTGATTAGCTGATTGGCATGTCACCATATTCAAATTTTTTGAGATAGTGAATTGGTGGGTTTTTGTTAAATGTGAGCTAAAATCATCACAATTAAAAGAACCAAAGACTTAAACTACTTCAGTCTGTGTGCATTGAATTTATTTAATACACAAGTTTCACAATTTGAGTTGAATTACTGAAATAAATGAACTTTTCCACGACATTCTAATTTATTGAGATGCACCTGTATATGAGAGTGGAGTGTTGAGATCTTTTGAAAATTTGGTTCAACATTTTGTGATTCCCAGATCTCAGTTCTTTAGGTATTTACAGCTGTGCCACCTGATCTGTACTATTTTTGGGAGTAGCACACACCCCCTAAAGCGGCAGATACTCTGGGAGAAGTGATTACTGCTTTTGCAAAAGGTCATGAGGTATCAGTGTATTACTCCCTGTTAATTCAGAGTCTGGGGGACAGAGCTTTAACTTCTATCAAGAGATTATGGGAGAAAGGTTTAAACTTGGTATTGGAAGAGGAAATGTGGGCTAGGATTCTAAAAAATGTAAAGTCTGCATCTAGAGATGCAAGGGTGCGCCTTATACAATTCAAGATTTTACATTGATTCTATTGGACCCCCTCTAGACTGTATAGGCTTGGTCTTAAAGACACACCCACATGCTTGCGATGCCAATCAGAAGATGGAGACACAACCCATGTTTTTTGGGTGTGTGTTAAGATCCAAGAATTTTGGTTGAAGGTTCAGAGTTATATGTGTGACAATTTGGGCACTCAAACTCTGTATTTTGGGTGATGGGGTGGTCATAAATTTGGAGGATAATCACATAAAAAACTGGGTTCTGACCAGTATCATGATTGGCAGGCAAATTATTTTAAGGGAATGGAAGTCAGATGGAGCGCCCTCATTTTCGGAGTGGTGTGTGGAGATGAGGAGGGTGGCAGCTTTTGAAGAGGTGGCAAGTAGAAGGCTGGGGTTTTGGGGCTTGTTTGTTAAGAAATGGGGCAATTATTTAACATTTTTGGGGGACTCTCTGGGAGGGGATGTGGAGAGTGAAGTTTAGTTTAATTATGTATGTTTATTATACTTTCTTTTTTGTTTTCTGTTTTCTTTTTATATGTGTGTGTTATTATGTGTGACCACAGGGGTGTTCATTGGGGGTCAGGGTAGGTTGGTGAATGGGGAGGGATATTAGTGGGGGTTGAATGTTAAATGTTGATTAATTGTATATGTGTTGGGTTTTTCTTTGTTGTGTATATATGAATCAATTAAAAAATTTAATAAAAAAAAAAATAAAAAAACTTTTTGGCCAATATGTAAAAAAGCTCTAAGATCACATCTAATTTTTCACAACTCATGTTGTCTGGAGTTTTTTGTCTACTGAATGTTCTTGGAAAGATGTTTTGTCCGCGGAATAATCCAAAAATACTTTAATTTGCAGTGCAGCCCACTGAAGAGACTGTACATCTATCCTTCACAGCCTCGTTGTCATTTCCGTCAAATTTCAAATATGGCGCTGCTGTGAATAAGGTCTATTTGGTCAACTGGTCGTGCTCCATTTTTCATTTACTAAGAAGAAGCGACTATTGGACTACTGGGTGCATAGTATGATTTTGATTTACTAAAAACAACCGACTGATAAGTGTCATTGGGGGTCAGGGTAGGTTGGTGAATGGGGAGGGATATTAGTGGGGGTTGAATGTTAAATGTTGATTAATTGTATATGTGTTGGGTTTTTCTTTGTTGTGTATATATGAATCAATTAAAAAATTTAATAAAAAAAAAATAAAAAAACTTTTTGGCCAATATGTAAAAAAGCTCTAAGATCAGACTACACAGGGTGTAATGTATGTTTTTGATTCTCTAAAAAAGGAACTTGAGAAATTTTTTCAGGTATCGAACAACACTGGCCACACTTTATGCCTTGCACTGTACATTCAATAGTACGTAGCGCTGCAGGAAATAATTTCAGAGTTTTTTAGAACAGTGTTCCAGTCACATCTGCAGACGAATGCACGTTCGAGAACCGTTACAGAATCGAAAATCATAAAAAATCATTTGTTTCACATATATTTTGTAAAAAATTGAACCAGTTCTGAAACCGATACTCAGTTTCCAACCCTAATGGTTTTTAGCTGGTCTAAACTGATTTGCTCGACCAGCTATCATGTTTCAAAAACCAGCTTGACCGCTTTAAGCTGGTATGATTAGCTGGTAGCTGGTTTGTTACAGGTCCATGATGGTCTACTAGCAACCCGCTAAAGACCAGCTGCAATGCAAAAGCAACACTTGGAAATACAAACTGCAACTTTTTCAACTGGGAGGCTGTTTATGGTCCAACTTTATATAAATTTGAAAGTCGCAGTCAACCAAAATCTCTGCTGTATTCTTTGCTGTCTCTGCCCATGTTTAACCCCAAATATTTATTATTTAATTAATAGCAAAATCCTAATGTGGTAATGACACTGTCTTACTGGGTATTGGTTCAGTTTAAGGATGCATGATATATCGATGACCATATTGGTATTTGCCGTAATTTGCTTTTTATTTATTTATTTTTATGTTGGAAGCAGATAATATTAGTACTTAATACCACAACTTTTTCTATACCAGATTTTTGAAAGTACTAAAGCATTATCCATTTTATCATCTGTATATAAATAATTTTTTATGGCTTATTTCACTTGCAGCATGTGATTTAACTTAGTGTAAACAGTATATTTTTGTTTTAAACCGGAAAAACCGTATAGACTGTTTCATCTTTTCAGCCATCAAATCAGTTAGCTATAACAGAACAGCACTGACTCTCAATAACAGCCAACACTTTTTATTGCATCCCGAGTTTACGGTTCACAACTTCCCATTTCACTGTCCCATAATCTTCAACTAATTGGCAGACAAGTTAAAGTGGTGATTGACACAACTTCAATTACAATGTGAGTACAGCTGACAGTCAAAGTAGAGGATTATCCAGCATCTTGCACTACACACACAGATTAGACTAGCAAGGATTTGTCAAGATTAACGCAGAAGATCTTATAAAAAAATTCCTGAGCCAGGGAATAACCAGTATTAAATCCCCTTATTAGTGAAAACTGACATACAAGGAGTTTGGTGTTAATGTACTTGAACACATTACTAGTGGTCGACTGATATGTTTTTTCAATGGGCGATCCCGATATCTAGAGAGCAGGATGGCTGATATAAATCCAGATAAACATAATACAATTTAACAACAGCTAATCAGATGTACACAAAATTTCTAAAGTAAAACAAACATTGTATGCAATATTTTCGCAAATTTGCATAAACTTGAAATGAAAAACCATTGAAAACAGAAAGTGTTGACTATCCATTGACAAATCTGTTGGTAGATTTTGGTACTGACACAACGTAAAGTTAACACTTCTGTGAATCAGTCAAGCGAACAAGGTTATCGAACAATGCGATAATTGCAAAATGGCCAATTATCAGTCGATTAATTGGCCTGGCTGATATGTTGGTCTATCACTTCACATTACTGTACATGTGATTTTGTGTAGTAATTAGCTATGACCTATAAAACACCTTGAGGATGCTCTCATAGAGAAAAGGTGAGATAGAAAGAAGGTCAGGAGAGGAGAAGAAAAGTAAAATGGAAAAAATGGAGATGTAATGTATCCATGATGCATGGTTGCTTCAGCAAGGCCTGTATTATCCTTATTTTATGTAAGGCCTGGTATTAACTTCCACTTCAGGTAATCATGTTATTGCCTAAAATGTGTTTCCTGTGACCACTTGTGATTGAATTTGTTAAAGGGGAGGGTCTCTGATTACATGACTACATATGTACATCACTCAAAAGACACTTTAAAAATATGTGTGGACACAACATTTTAGCTTTGCTTTAAGCTATGCATAATTTACATTAATTGAAACTGACTGATCTCAGTTCAGGAGACTCTATGCTGTCATTAACACTATCCACTCATGATTGTATCAGAGATGATATAAATCCAGCTTTTAATTCCATGTGTAAACAGGGCCAAAAGGTATGAGTTAACAGGGTTTTGTGTCAGGTAGATTTCAAAGCCATGAGAGCGGACACTATGACATGGTGTGTGTGATTACAGGTTAAGAGCACCAAGAAATATATTTCAGGTCAGTTGTGACATATTCGAGGGGTGTTGGGCCTCTTTGGACCATCTTGTTGCCCCTACACAGACAGCTTCTCCACTGGCTGAGTGGGAGGATTGACGCTTTGAAATAATTCAAAGCGTGCCGGAGAGCTGTAGGCTACCAGAGAGAATAGACAGACATGAGTTTAAAAATATCACACATGCACTCACCTACACAAACCTTCTCTTGGGTTTTTTATCTCACTGCAAAATAGAGCAGTCAAAGGAAAAAAAAGATGTTTGGAAAGGAAGAAGTTGGATAGGCTTTCATACTGTATAAAGTCAGATTATTTCACTGACAGCTGCAAGTGAGAAGAGGAGAAGACAAAATTTAAAGAAAGAGTTTGCGAAATATAGGAGTTATGGTAATGGTCTCAGATTAACATGGTTGTCCTCAAAGGCTTTACATAATTAGCCATTAATATCTCATTTCTAAGGCTAGCATAATTTGACCTGTATTTTCTTAAGTGCAGGCTGCAGTATTTTACTCGCATACAAATGAGCAGCTTTTCCAATCATTCTTCACTTACATAAAATTACTGTTGTTGTACCAAGGTACAGTGATGGTATAGGATGATAATATGATGGAATGATTACCATACTCATGTACCAAGTACCATGGTATTAACATGGTACACTACAAAGGAATTACCATAATACACAGGCTTCAAAGGCTACAAAACTCTGATATTACTGTACTGTGGTACAGGTTGAGAAATGAATGGATGCTCAGGGTAAAAACACCACCGAAAGTGACAAAAAAATGCTCCCAAATTCAAAATGTGGTGCAAAAAAATGCCCTAGTAATGAAGTCCTCTTTCTGTCCTCTTTTTGTATTTGTAACATTATATTTCCAAACATTTTATTCTAGGCCTAGTGATACATTTCATCATTCACTATAAAATTTGAGATAATGTTCATTTAATTTTTATTAGTAACCCTTTTTTGGTACTGTTTTGTTGTTTTTTCACAAGAAAATATCAGCATTCATCCACGTTTATAGAATAAAACAACTCTCTACGCCCACAGGCTTCAACTTCAAGTAACACAAACACACACATTGTGCATCTGACTGTTAGCTGCTCTCTGACAGATCATGTTTGTGTGTGCATGTGTGTGTTAGTGCTGATCAAGGGATGATGAAAGACTCTTAAAAAGCCTGTGGATACATTTTGCCATGTCTATAGAGAAAATGACACAAACCTTCCTCAAAACATATAATTTAAGTGTTCTGGAGTGTAAAGTGTTAATGAGCATGCAAAATGAGAGTGCTCCGTTGCTTCCTATTTAGTGAATGACTTAACCTCCAGTGTGCTGTCTGTCTGCACTGGTCTCAGAACAGTTGGAAATGCACCTTATTTTCATCTTAACTCCATATAAAGTCTCCGAAAGCAAAATGTTTGATCACAAACACAGTGATGTCACATGAAACAGGTCAATAACGAACCAAAATACAACATCCACGCATTTGAATGCGGGGTCGCAAGAGGTTAAAGCACCTGACAAATCAATGATATAAAATCGATTATATATTCTGATCTTCGAGCGTATCTGAAGCTGAGACAAAAGTTACTGGGACCTTTTACTTTTAGTTTCAGTAACTTTTGAAGATTTACTGTATAAATGACATCTCACAGATGTAACTAGGGCTGCAAGATATATCGACTTCATCGAAATATCGCAAATGTATAAATTGCAGATAGTGGAGAATAGATAGTGCATGCAATTGTCATTTGGTGTGTGTGTGCGTGCAGTGTTTATAGGCGCTGACTCAAATGATTGAGTGTGTCACAATTTGTGCATATGTAGTTGTAACTGGTGCTGTCCAGTACTTTCACTCGGCATTGTGTGTGTGTGTGTGTGTGTGTGTGTAGACAATAATGAGACCAGACGCCAGTTTACAAACTCAATCTTGCCTTTTTTACTGGCTGCTATGGTCTGTGTGGATATATCAAAGGATGGGTTTAAATTAATGGATTGTCCAATGAAATTATTCCTGTCGGTCTCAAGTTCAGCGTGGACAAACTCGTTAAACCAAGAGTTGTGGCTCGCAATATGTGAGCACATGTAGATGCTTGATAGTTCAGTTTGCTTAAAACATGCATTGAAAATGGCACCAGAGGAGCATTTCATCTGCTATGAAACAGCACTATTACTATGTAATACTTTTCTGTCTACTCTATTTTATAATGAAATTTGTAGTTATAGAAAAAGTGGTTTTAGTGCATCCTTAATTACAACACTTACTTATTCCAAACAAAGTCTAATTTAAAATAATCATTTTCAGTTTTGGTTTTCAGCCCATTGTGTCCAGAATTTTCTGTTTCGGTCAAGAATTAATTGTGGTAACATCTGAATTAACTGATTTTATTAAATATCAATTTATCAGCGATATCCATTCTTATCTCTTTCCTGACCCTTGACCATAATGCTAAAAGTTTACGCATTTTAACATAAAATGTAAGCATATTGTGGAATTGACCATGTTAACCCCTTTGTAACAAAAGGTCAGATTTCTTTGCTTCCATTGAAGCACACAAAGATGCTCTTTGGATCATTCTCAAATCATGCTGGATAACATGGATAATCAAGTTTTGCAAAAACTTGTGAAGTCCATGCCACATCGAGTGCATGCTGTCTTTAGAGCAACAGGGAGGCCTACCAAATACTAGGAAAATCTGAAATTTGTGATAATTTTTCAATTCTACTTTTCACTCAAATTGTTATGCTGAATATAATTTGTAATTTTAAAATTAATTACTTTAGAAAAGAATGCAAAATAGAAGCAAGATTTTTGGAGCAACTGTACATGCATGTACAGTATGTGTCAACACTGGTATGTTAAAAACATCTGACATCTCCCTACATTCTTAAAGAATCTCTTATACATCTCACATCCAGACTTTTCCTAATGGCAATAATATTCCAGATAGTCTCTTTCTCTCTTTTACATTTCCTCTGTTCTCCCGGAACTACGTCCAACTCAGTTTATGAACGTATTTGTGAATACTGAGAATTGAACTCTATGATCCCTCAAAATAAGTAGATATTTAAGCCAGGAATAGGAGTAAAGAATGCTAGGATGCTGTTGCATGACATCACTGTCAATAACAGCGGTCCCAACAGTAGCCACTCATTGACCTTGTCTGATCCCTTTCATTGAATTTGACAGAACATATTAGGAAAAAGGGAATGAGTATGGGGAATACCTTATATTTGTATCATTTCAGTCCAATACCCTTCTCTCTCCCTCTCTTTCTTTCTCTGTTTTTGGGTAGATCCTTCACTGGTGAAATTGATAAAAAGCTGGCATGTGGATTATGGAAAGTCTCCCTCATACATTTCCAAAAAATTGGTTTAAAATGCATAGCAGTGTCCATCTCAGGTCTCAGTGAAGCAGCTAGAGATGAGAAAGCAGTATGCAGGTCGTAACATGTATTGCTGCATACACTATATGGCCAAAAGTTTGTGGACACCATATGTGCTTGAAGAACATTTGATTTCAAAACCTTAGGCATCAATTTCCCTCTTTGCTGTAATAACAGATTCCACTCTTTTGGGAAGGCTTTCCACTATACTGTATGTAGTAACATGGCTGCAGGGATTTGCTCTCATTCAGACACAAGGCTATCAGTGAAGTCAGGAACTGATGTTGGTCGATGGGGCCTGACTTACAGTTGCTGTTCCAGTTCACCCCAAAAGTGATCAGTGAGGTTCAGGTCTGGGCTTTGTGCAGGCCAGTCAATTTCTTCCATGCCAGACACAGTAAACCATTTCTTTATGGACCTCACTTTGTTCACTGGGACATTGTCATGCTGGAACAGAAAAGGGCTATCCCCAAACAGTTGCCACAAATTTTGAAGCACACAAAGCCCAAGCCATTACATAAAGAAACATTAAGATTTTTCTTTACTGGATTTAATGGAGTAACCAAATTCGTTAATTAGAAGGGGGTGTCCACAAACTTTTGGCCATATAGTGTATGTATATACAGTATGTATATACATTGAGGAGCTTTAGAATTCTTTACTCTGCTCTTTTGCTGAGCAGACTTGATCAACTCCATTACTCTCAGTATCGATCAATCAATCAACAGATTGATCTATTTGTCCAGGAAATGGAGAACATACCAGTTAAGAGATTAGATATGCATGAGAGTGGCTAGAGATATACAAACATGTACACACAAACAGACAAACATATGGCTGCTGACTACTAGTAGATGGAGACTGCATCAATTCAACCAGACCACAGACTACTATACATCATAATACATATGTCCTAAATCAGCATATCCAGATTCATCACACCATTAGAACAGAACAAATATAGCCATCAAAGTGCAATGAATTATCATGAGTGTAGAAAATAAGTTTTATGATATAATTTTGGGTTGCAATGAGTTAAACATACCTTTTTTTTAACCTTTTTTTTTTTTTACTCTTTAAGCTCTGATGGTGTTTTTTAAAGATTTCCTGCTTCAGTGGCATACCCAAAATTAAAGGTGTATAACAAAGCAGGTCAAGTGGTTGGTATCATTGTAAAGAAAACTTTTCACATTTTTTAATGATATAGATAATGATAAATTCTGAGACTTTCAGCCTAAGAAACTCCTGAAAAGTCACCAAAAAAACTTGAGCCAATTTTTATTTTCTTATTATTTGTCTGATTTTACATTATATATCTCTGGGTGTAAATAAGGTGGCTCCAAAAAAACTGCTTTTGTTATGTTCCCAATCATGTCAAATATAACTAAGTCAAATTTAATGTTGATATGACAAAGCATTCAAAAGTTACAGCATTACAAATATAATTTATCTTTGTGTCCAAAAACATCTCCAAGTTTTCAAAAGCCTCTCCAAACAAATAAAACATAATAATTGTACATAAGAACTAATTACACAGGTACGTAAACACCACAATGACTAAAGGTTTGCATAGCATGCAGACATGATTCTAGAAATGAGATTTCACAGAATGAGTTTCAATCTGTGCCATTTGAGCTATCAATGACTCTGTGCCATGTACTTGGCGCCATCTCCTGGAGGCCATGTAACAGTCAACAATCACGTCTCTATGCCAAAATATAGATGACTTTTTGAACCATTCTGAGCCCAGTCACATTGGTTTAGTGTTCCATGACGCTACATCATTTCTGATGATGTCATCTGATCCAGGAAAGATAACGTGTTTTCAGCCAGATTGCAAGATAACAGATGCTGTGTGCACAGTGCACATAATGCGTCATGTCAATTATTTAATGAGCTATGCATCCAATTACATTGTGTATGGGCTCATCTGAACGATAACTGCCTTTTCTAATGGTATGATATTTTATGTTCTGTTTATTTGTGAAAATGCGGCATATGAGCAACACCTGTTCACATGAACCATAAATGTTAAAGACATATACTTAGCTTTTACTCACTATATTTTTGTCTGGGAGTAAAACAAAAAGCAGGTTGTATTCTACTCTTTGAGAGCTTTCTGTGACACATGGCTATTTGATGAGTTTGATGTTTTTACTGATTACAATATTAAGTACAGTCAAAAATTATTAATTAATTAAACTGCATTGTAAAGTAGAGCTTCTAAGCTTTCAAACGATACCTATTACGTGTTGGTCAAGGCTGTAGTTATTAATATTTTAAATATATAATAAATAATGTTTTTCTTGCGGTCCCACTGATAGTGTCATAACAGCAAATATGAGATGATAAGCGCAATTTCTGAATCAACCATGTAATTTAGTGGTGCTTCTGTGACACTTTCAATTCATGAGTCTACTCACATGCTCTCCAGAAATTTGATGTCATAAGACTGCATTGTGTGAGCAACAGGGTGAAAAGTAGGGATGTCATAAAATATCTATATATCGATTATTGATAGGCACGTTATTTTATCGATATATTTTTGAGGCACTGATATATTAATATTAGCCGACATTTAAATTAGAAGCCCAATTTGCGTGCTTTCCAATACACTCAGTTGGCCTCTGTTTAACAGTCTGGTGTAATAGCATTGGGAGACCACAAGAGGGTGATATACAATTTACTGAAGCACACACACACACACACAGGATGAGTTGAAGCGGCACAGGAGACAGTAGTCCAACGTCTCATGACGTTGATGAGTTTGCAGTTAGTGGAACTGGTGTAACTGCGCAAACTGAACGATTAGAAATGGCGATGTATATTATGCAATTTCATTGTATGTAGGTCTTTAATTCAAGCTGTCAAACCACAATAATACATACTTGTAACTGAAAATACATTGTGTTGGCTATATGAAAGATACGTATAAACAATATATCATCCAGTGACGACTAGAGTAAATAATCTTTATCCACTGATAACGATTTAAGTCTAATTTAACATAAAACTACGTGAGTTGCACTCCGTGCTCTTCAGAATGTTGACACGGAGTGTTGGCGGTGTGTGCAGAAAATAATAGTTTTGAATTTTAGAACGCACCATGTCATCCGCTAGATGCGTCCGGTGTGCGACCCCTTTAATTTACCCTGCCGATCACACTTTACCAAAGTTGTGTTGAGAAATATGACTGAAGAGACAAATACTATAGTGCAGCTCTAATTATATCTGAAAATATATATATATTGATAATCATCTGGAAAATCTTCAGATTATTGATGCATGAAAAAGACATCGATCCCAGCCTATTGTTTATGAAAAAGTATTTATGAACTGATATTCTGCCCTTTTACTCATGATTTGTGTGAGGGGGTATAAAAGTAATTGAAGTTGTGGTGCCTCGAGTGTTCATTTCACCAGGAAACTGCCACATACACTAAAAATATTTTGTATCATTTCTAGGTATAGTAAAATATTTCTATACTATAGGACTAGGTAGCAACATTTTTGTTTTTTTGTTTTCTCCCCACAAAGCTATCGTTTGGCTTTAAGGGACTTGAATTGCAATATAGTGCACAATTCATATTTACTACTATTATGATTCTATGGTGCTGTTTTGTCCATTTTGGAACTTGACCACCCGAGTTCCCATTCACTTTTATTGTATAAACAGTAGCCTGGACATTCTGTCAAACATCTAATTTAGCATTCCATGGAAGAAAAAAAATATACATAGGTTTGGAACAACATTTTGTTTTTTGGGTGAACTAGCCCTTTAAAAAATTCAGTAAATGTTGGATATCTGCTGCAGGTGAGATGTCTTTAATATGCACTAAAGCATATGACATAATGTTTGTATCATGTACATACGTGTTGTCGCATTGTACTTACATTTAAAGTACTTGCGTTTAATTACGCAAGCTTGCATTCGTAAGAAAGCAAGCCACCCCAGCGGCTCCACGCCTCGGTCCTTCTACCTATGGGTATGAGGCCATGCCGGTTAGCACTGGGGGCGATTTGGGGACCTCAATGGGACCACCTCCACTGGGTATACCCCCACGGACCTCCCATTCCCCAGCACGCTCGCTTGCTCCGGTCGGGCACTCGCAGGCTCTTTCAGGGCGAATTCGACATCTCGTTCGGAGCCCGGGAAGAATATGAGTTATCGAGCGCAGCATTGGAGAGCGGACTCGTCCAGTAGGACGCAGAGGCTTCGACTGGGCTTCCTCCTTCAGGAATGGTCGCCCAGTCCCAGGCCAACGCGCAAATTATGGACATGCTTTCCCGGGCGGCTGCGAGCATCGGGCTAGAGTGGAACCCTCCGCTCTCCCCTGAACCCTCGTGGCTATACGATTGGTTCCTGGGCTCGGGGCACTGCCCACGGCCACGCCCCGCCCCATTCCTTTCTTCCCGGAAGTGCATGAGGAGCTGACAAGATTGTGGGAGGCACCTATTACTGCCCGGTCCCAGTCTTTCAGCTCCCCTGCTCTCGCTACCCTCGATGGCGGAGCGGCCAGGGGGTATTCGGTGATCCCCCAGGTGGATAAGGTGCTTGCGGTGCACTTGTGTCTGCAGAGCGCCGCCACCTGGCGTGGGCGCCCGAAACTCCCGTCCAGGGCCTGTAGGTTTACGTCGTCCCTGACGGCTAGAGCCTATGGTACCGCTGGACAAGCCGCCTCCACCCTGCATGCCATGACTCTCCTGCAAGTACACCAAGCCGAGGCGCTAAAAGAACTGCACGAGGGTAGTTCTGATCCGGGATTGATACAGGAACTGCGCTAGGTGACCGACCTCGCTCTCCAGGCGACGAAGGTCACGGCGCGGTCTCTGGGGCAGGCGATGTCCACACTGATGGTCCAGGAGTGCCACCTTTGGCTCAACTTGGTTGAGATGTGCGAGAACTGTTTGCTTCCTGGGAATCCTCCCACTGCCGGCTTTGGTATGCCCTGACCGAGGCACCCCTCGGTATAGATGCGCTGGCACACAGCTGGCCCCCTGGACTACGCAAATATGCGTTTCCCCCAGTGAGCCTACTTGCACAGACCCTGTGCAAGGTCAGGGAGGATGACAGATCATCCTAGCAGCACCCTACTGGCCCACCCAGACGTGGTTCTTGGATCTCACGCTCCTCGCGACAGCCCCCCCTCCCCCAGCGAATTCCCATGAGGAAGGACTTTCTTTCTCAGGGACGGGGCACCATCCGGCACCCGTGACCAGACCTCTTGAATCTCCACGTCTGGCCACCCGCAGTGGTAGACACGATCACTCAGGCTAGGACTCCCTCTACGAGGAGGCCTGTATGCCTTGAAGTGGCATCTGTTCACTAAGTGGTGTTCTTTCCGATGCGAAGACCCCCAGAGATGCACAGTCGGATCAGTGCTTTCCTTCCTGCAGGAGAGGCTGGAGGGGCGGCAGTCCCCCTCCACCCTGAAGGTGTATGTAGCCCCTATTTCGGCGCATCACAATGCAGTAGATGGTAAGTATTTGGAGAAGCACGACTTGATCATCAGGTTCCTGAGAGGCGCAAGGAGGTTGAATCCTTCCAGACCGCGCCTCGTCCCCTCATGGGACCTCTCTGTAGTCCTTCGGGGTCTACAGGGAGCTCCCTTTGAGCCCTTGGAGTCAGCTGAGCTTAAGGCACTCTCTTTGAAGACTGCCCTCCTGACTGCGCTCACTTCCATCAAAATTGTAGGGGACCTGCAGGCGTTCTCTGTCAGCGAATCCTGCCTGGAGTTCGGTCCGGGTTACTCTCACTTGATCCTGAGACCCTGACCAGGCTATGTGCCCAAGGTTCCCACGACTCCTTTTAGGGATCAGGTGGTGAACCTGCAAGCACTGCCCCAGGAGGAGGCAGACCCAGCCTTGGCATTGCTGAGTCCGGTGCCAGCTTTACGCATCTATTTGGATCGCACGCAGAGTCTTAGAAGCTCCGAGCAGCTCTTTGTTTGCTTTGGTGGACAGCGGAAAGGAAGCACTCTCTCCAAACAGAGGATCGCCCACTGGGACATCAATGCCATCACGATGACATATCAGGCTCAAGACGTGCCACCACCTGCGGGGTTTACGAGCCCACTCCACCAGGACTGTGGTAGCGTCCTGGGCCCTGGCCAGTGGCGCCTCTTTGGCAGACATCTGCAGAGCAGCATGCTGGGCAACACCCAACACCTTTGCGAGGTTCTACAATCTCCGGGTTGAGCCGGTCTCGTCCCGGGTATTGGCAGGCACGAGCAGGTAAGTTCCGGGACAACTGGCCGGGTGTACCGCTTGCGCATAGTGCCTTTCCCCTCCCTTGAGGTGAAGACGTGCACTCTTGACTCCCAGTCGTGTTCACAGACTGTGATCCCTGGATGACATTCCTCCTTAGCCCTCTGGCAGCTGAGTTTGTGGAGAAACTCGCTGACTGTCCCAGTACGTGTGCTAATGAGCCCCTGTACTGAGGTAGGTGCTCCACATGTGCTGGTTCCCCGAAGGCTACCCCATGTGATATCTTCCACAAAATTGTTTCCCTGATGGCAAACTGCATCTTCCTTGGGCAGAGGCCCCTCTGCCCCCAGTCACCATGCTCTGTAGAAACTCCTCCCCCTTCAGGTAGGACCTACCATGGGACCTCTCCACATGACATACTTCCGACAAGACTCGGTAAGACCATGTGACATATTCCACTCAAAATACCCCCCCCCCCCCTTTTTGGGTTGGGTGTGGTCTTCACGGTGTCTTCCCCTTGGGAGGGACACCCCCGACGCAGACACTTATGGCTCTCAGTCAGTTAACAAATTCCATTCTTTTTGGGGAGAAAAGAGAGTGAAAAGAGGCCTCGGCTGGGCTAGCCAGTCCCTATAGTTGTGCAGTCGACTTGTTCCTGATGGACCGTTCGACGCTCATAAGAGCATTGGGGGAAGTTACGTGACGGCCTGGTGCGCTAGCTACGAGGCACACAGCAGTCTGCCATCACATACCGCCAGTTCACGCAACACAGTTCAGCTAGTTGTGGCATTTTGTATAGGGACCCCTAGTGTCACTACATGGACACAACGTCGAGTGAGTGACAGATAGGGAACGTCCTGGTTACTTTCGTAACCTCCGTTCCCTGATGGAGGGAATGAGACGTTGTGTCCCTCTTGCCACAATGCTGAACTACCCGCTGAAATGGCCGGGACCACTAGTGTCACTACATCGCTCATGCTCATCTTGATAAATACAAGGAGAACATGGGAGCGTACTTGGAGGAGCAAGGCGAGAGCTTCCATCAGGATATACTGGACTTTGAACGCCGCTACCAAGGACAGTATAATGAGAACATGATGGGAGACTACATTTGGGGGCTGATTCGTGAAAGTGATTTACAGTACAACCGTAAATCTCAAAAATCTACTCACTTCTAAATCTTTGTAGTCATTTTTGTATTACTTTAGTATAAATACATGTTAATTTGCATTCATATGTTGTTTTTTTCTGACTTTATGTGAACAAAAAGACACAAATTTGCCTGTTTTCTCATTGGAAATAGGTACATTTACAAAATATCACTGTCCTGGTCACAAAAGCAAAGTTTGTGGGGAATAATAGCCATTTTCTATACTTTTGAGGCATAAGCAATTAGGAAATAACACTTACTACCCAGGAACAAAAACTGTGTTACACAGTGTTATACAGTCCTGAAGGATCGTGAAATTAGTCTACTGATGCACTCTAAGAAACTTAATGGCCAAATAAAAAGCTCATAAAAATCATTGCGATATTCTTGATATTGTTGAATTTTATATTGTCAGCAAAATCATTGCGATTATATCATGGGTATTCGATGCATCGCCAAGCCCTAATTTATCCCAAGGGCAAATATTATTGAAGTCCAAAAGGTTAGGCCATACACATTTCCCCTGCTCACCAGTGAATGGAAAGTATAAGCATCCACTGCTCTGACAGGACAGAAGCCATGAATCACTAGATTAAGACTTCTCCTTTTATGCCCTTTCCTTCCTGTGTGTGAGCCTTTTCATTCCCAGCTGTGTGTGAGAGTGTGTGAACCCTGTCACACCTTGCTGCACACTCTAATAAAATCATCTCTCCTGTTTACACATCACCTGCTGGTCCAATTCACAATCGGCTTCAGACTTGCTCTCACACACTTACAATTTCACCTGTGAATTGGGTATATAAGCTTTAAAATATCAGACATTACTAAGATACCTTGTTTCTACGTGGCTTCACGAAGAGTTAGAATACTCAGGGCTGAAAACACAAATGCGGAGCAGCATCAGAGCTTTTAACACCAATATTGTCATCAAAACAAAAACACATACCAAAACACACACAAAAGGTGTTGGCCTCTGCCACTAGTCTGTCTCTCCTTACAGACACTAAAAACAAAATTAATGTTGTTTTTCCCTCTCAGAACTGACTCTTCTTATCTGTTCTTGTTACAAACTGTCTAAATATACCAAATACCCTGCTGAGACCAGCTTACCAGCTAAGGGTGTTTTCCAGCCTAAAGGTTGTTTCCTTAGTTTAAAAAAAGGGGCTAAATTTGTTATAATGTTGCATTTTCTTCTTTGTTCGGTTTGCTTAAAAAAGTTAACAATTAATAAAGGACCAAAATTTGCTAATAAAAGTCACATGTGACCGCCACTTATTGGTCTGAATGTTTGTATGCTGTTCCGGAGTTTCGCTCATAGCAGCATAGGGGTGGACAATGTGTCAATTTAAAACAAATTATATTGCGGTTATGCAAAATGCCACTGCATGGTAGGCTACAGGATGCGCATTCCAGTCAGAGGTTGTGCTACAAATAAACATTATCCATCACTTCTTGTAGATGGATATGAGTTCCCCAAAATGTGTCTTTTTGCCTAAAATCTTTATAGGGGTTTATGATAAAAGGAGAATAACAATGTTTTTTTGGTCTGTGTCTACATGTGTTTCAATCACCATCCTTTTGTTAAAAGGTGACAAAAGAGCTGTCGGCCATTTCTAGCTGTGAGCAGTGTTGAAATTCAGAATTGGACAGCATGCTTGTAACACCGCACAACATTGCTGTCATGATCCTGCCATTTTGATCTTATATTATTCTTGTTTTGGCAGGGTCAAGACAGCTTCCTCCACCCAGCTCTCAGGTTGTCTTATGTGGTCGTGTTTTCTTCTCTCCCTCGTGTTTCCCTCGTGCTGATTAACACTGCTTGTGTTTATGGGCAGCACCTAGTTTCAATCCTTCCTTTCCCTTATATTCTCTCCTTTGTGTTGTCTTCCTTGTCAGATCGTTTTGCTTTGTTCAGTCTTCAGTCTAGTCGTGTTGGTTTTGTCTAGTTTGCCCAGTCAGTTTCTTTTTCTCTAACTGTTATTTTGGTTTCTCCCTTGTGAGAGATTTGTTTCGTGTTTTGTCCAGTTTTTCTAGTCGGTTTGTTCTTAGTTTTTGTTGTTGTCTTGTTTGATCTTTTTCTCCCTCATGAGAGTTTTGTTTGTATTTTGTTGGTTTTGTTTTGTTTTAATAAAACACACTTCATTGCCATCCTGCATCTTGGTTCCTTCCTCTGAAACCTTGATGGAAAGATTTGACCAAACTCTGGACCCAGCGGAGGCATGAAAGGTGTTTTATTGAGCCCAGCTCTGGCCCTTGGGGAATCGGTCTCCCAATGCCTTGCCCGGTTGCCCGATCCCTTGGCCTGTTTTCAGCACGGTCATCCTGTTGATGTCGTTGCTGAGGAGTTGGCAGAGGCGGTCTCCGGGCAGGGTATTGATGAGACCGTTCCCCTGCTGCTGTCAGCACCCTTGGCCACGGAGTCCGTTCCCCTGTCACTGCCTGTGCTCATGGTCACGGAGGCCATTCCCGTCACTGCCTGTGCTCATGACCACTGAGGTCATTCCCCTGTCACTGACTGTGTTCACGGCCATGGAGTTTGTTCCCCCATCTCTGCCAGTGTTCACGGCCATGGAGGCCATTCCCCTGTCACTGCCAGTGCTCACAGCCACGGAGGCTGTTCCCCTGTCACTGCCAGTACCCATGGCCACGGAGGTCATTCCCCTGTCACTGCCAGTGCCCACGGAGGCTGCTCCCCTGTCATTGCCTTTGCTCATGACCACTGAGGTCGTTCACATCACTGACTTTGTTCAAGGCCACGGAGGCCGTTCCACTATCACTGCCTGTGCTCATGACCACAGAGATAGTTCCCCCATCACTGCCAGTGTTCACGGCCACGGGGGCCATTCCTGTCATTGCCAGTGCTCACGGCCACGGAGGCCATTCCCCTGTCACTACCAGTACCCATGGCCACAGAGGCCGTTCCCCTGTCACTGCCAGTGCCCACGGTCACTGAGGTTGTTCCCCTGTCATTGCCAGTGCCCACGGACATGGAGGTCGTTCCCTTGTCACTGCCAGTGCCCACAGCCATGGAGGTTGTTTTTCTGTCACTGCCTGTGCTCTCAACCACTGAGGTCATTCCCCTTTCACTGCCTGTGCTCATGACCACTGAGATCGTTCCCCTGTGACTGACCTTGTTCACAGCCATGGAGGCCGTTCCCGTCACTGCCTGTGCTCACAGCCACGGAGGTCATTTTTCTGTTGCCTGACCTTGCTCCCGTCCTGGAGCCATCTGTGCTTGCTCCCATCCTGGAGCTGCCTGTCCAGTTCCCTGTGGCTGTCGATGAGCCTGTTCAGTTCCCTGAGACTGTCCAATTCCCTGAGGCTGTCTATAAGTCTGTCCAGTTCCCTGAGACTGTCCAATACCCTGAGGCAGTCGATAAGTCTGTCCAGTTCCCTGAGACTGTCGATAAGCCTGTCCAGTTCCCTGAGACTGCCGATAAGCCTATTCAGTTCCCTAAGACTGTCCAATTCCATGAGGCAGTTGATAAGTCTGTCCAGTTCCCTAAGACTGTCGATAAGCCTGTCCAGTTCCCTGAGACTGTTCAGTCCCCCGAGACTGTCCAGTTCCCTGAGACTGTCGATAACCCTGTCCAGTTCCATGTGGCTACAGACGAACCTGTCATGTACCCTGTGGCTATCACCAAGCCTATTCAAGCCCCTGTGTCCAGTCAAGTCATTCCTTCCTGTCAAGCCACCAAGCCCAGCCAAGTCACCAAGCCCAGCCAAGCCACCATGCCCAGCCAAGTCACCAAGCCCAGCCAAGTCACCAAGCCCAACCTAGTCAAAAAAGACCAGCCTAGTCACAAAAGCCCAGCCAAGTCACCAAGCCCGGTTTAGGCGTTCCACCCTGGCTTGCTCCACCTGTACCACCCTGGGTTGTCTCGCCGGCTTCACCCTGGTCTGTTCTGTCTGTTCCACTCTGTTCTGTCCTGCCAGTTCTGCCCTTGACCTCACCTTATTTTTTATTTATTTGGTTGGACTTGTGATTTTGATCTTGTATTATTCTTGTTTTGGTAGGGTTGTGACAGTTTCCTCCACCCAGCTCTCAGGTTGTCCCATATGCTTGTGTTTCCTTCTCTCCCTCGTGTTTCCCAAGGTGCTACTCAGCAGCGTTGCCATGGCAGCGCTGATTAGCGCTGCTTGTGTTAATGGGCAGCACCTGGTTTCAATCCTTCCTTTCCCTTATATTCTCTCCTGTGTTTTGCCTTCCTTATCAGATCGTTTTGTTTTGTTCAGTCTTCAGTCTAGTCCCATTGGTTTTGTCTAGTTTGCCCAGTTCGTTTGTTTTTCTCTTCCTGTTATTTTGGTTTCTGCTATGTGGTAGTTTTGTTTCCTGTTTTGTCCAGTTTTTCTAGTCGGGTTGTTCTTAGTTTATTTGTTTGTCATGTTTTATTTTTTTCTCCCTTGTGAGAGTTTTGTTTGTATTTTGTTGGGTTTGTTTTGTTACACACCTTTCATTGCCATCCAGCATCTTGGGTCCTTCCTCCAAAACCTTGACAATCGCATTAAAGCCCAACCGATACTGACAGTCTAATCATTCACTTGTCACTACATGTACACTTCAGAGACTTCAGAATGTCATTCTATTCACCCTAACTGTGGCCTCAATTGCATTATGGTAACTGCTAATGCTACTGCTGAAATGATGTGCATTAATAAATTTGATCCCTTAAATCTAAAATAAAAATGCAAATAGGCTGATAATCTGGTCATTGGGTCAACCAAAGAGTTTTTTTTTATTTAAACTGTAATCTTGCTGAACAATCTTAAAGTAGTATGTTTGGTCACCAGCATACTCTATGTTGTGTTTTGGATGCTGGTCCCCAGAACAGGATGTTACTGTGCTGGTTTCTCCACCCGGCTTCTTAACTATCTTAACCAACAAGACTTTGTTGGTCAACGAGTTTCACCAGAAATGTAACTGCAGGAAACCCAAACATTACAATTATTATGCCATTACTTTCAGGTTATTTTCATAGCTTTTTAAAAGTATTTAAAGTCAAAACGTTTTTGGCTAATTTCTTTCTTTTTTTTTTTTCTTTTTTTTTTTTGCATTGCTTGTCTGATTTTTGTGTTTTGGTTGCTGGTCCAAAGCTAGGCTAGTTTAAAAGCCTGCTGCAGACACCAGCATACCAGCATGAGGATGCTGGTATGCTGGTGTCTGCAGCAGGCTTTTAAACTAGCTTAATCAACTTCAACAGAAAGACCATGCTGGTCAACCAGCTTCACCAGCTAGGTTTTGCTGGTGAAAAACATGGCTATGCTGATCAGCAAGATCAGCACCAAACCAGCAATAACCAGCATAAACCAGCCTAGACCAGCATGGGAAATGCATTCTAGTTAAGCTGGTCTTTTTAGCAGGGTTTAGCTTGGTTTAAGTGTTTTTCATGCATTTTAAATTAACATTTCATTTCAGTTAAAAGTTTAACAACTGTGATGCATTGTCAATTGTTTCCACAGGTTTGCCATAACTGTTTGCCAGATATTTGCCAAATATTTACCACAAAACTGTTTGGCAATAGTGGCAAATTTTCAATTTTTTCAGAACGTTTGCTGCAAGTTCACCATTATCAGCAAAGAGCTGCAAATGTCTGGCAAATTTACCAAAAGTTAACTGCAAGTTTGCCACAAATAAACAGATTTTGCAGGAGTTGCTGGATCAAAACATGGCTATACCAGTACACCAGCTAGACCACAACCAAACCCATACTTAACAGTATAAACCTGACAGGACCAGCATTGAAATTCATGCTGATTGAAGCATTTTTTTTTTTTTTTTTTTTAGGTTTATGGATGAGCAACACAGACCTCCTCAGTAGTGTACCAGCAGCTGTGAACTGTGTCAAGAGGCGGTCACACAAGACTTCGCACTCCATTCACTCCCATTCAAATGCACCCGAACGCAAGTGAGCAGAAATGCAAGCGGCGGCAAACTCTGACCTGCAAATCTGGATGACGAGAACACGTGTGACCAACAGAAGATCGAACGTCAAACACTGACCTCTTGGCTCAATTCGAAGGATACGTATTTTAAAGCTTCGTGTTTATTTCTGTTATTGCTGTGAGCAGACAGCATATTCTAACATTTTGAATATTATTTGTTGTTTATTGAAACCAGAAGCCTTCGCACATGACATCACATCTTGGTCCGTTGTTTTGCGTGCTCAAAGCCTATGGTGATCAGGGTTTCATGCATCATATTTGGTACAAGTGCTGTCATCTCATCTCATCTGCACACCAGGGACCTGATGCCATTTTGCTTTCATAGTGGCAAAAGCTGAAGGAATGATCCAGCTGAGACACAGACAGTAAGTTACACTGATAATTTACCTTAATGTAAATTGATATATTAAAACCTATGAATAACCTATAAATAGTTATATTCATTTTTATCATTTCTACATAGAATGGCACAAGTAGGATATATACTGCAGAAAAGATCAGCAAAGCTGCTCATTAACATATGCTGTACTTTGGATGCCAGTGTATTTGTTTAACCAGATAACCAGAAGACTTTCTTGGTCAAAAAGACTCACTCAAAAAATCATGCTGGTCAACCAGGCTCACCAGCATTGCAGGTTTTGTTGGTAAACAGCATGGCTGTGTTGGTCCACCAGCCAGACCAGCACCTGACCAGCACTAACCAGTAAAAACCAACCTCGACAGGCAGGGCAATAAATGTTGGTCTAAGATGATCTTTTCAGCAAGATATTCAAAACCACTTTTCCCCATAAAGTTTCTGAAGTTGTTTTTGAAATTATACACAGAAAGGCAGATTTTATGTGCTGTTTGTGCAGTTGTGTTTACTTTAATACTATTATGAGGGCAGAAGGGAGCACAACCACTAAAAAAAATGGCTTCTCTCTCCCCATCATGTGGCAGTCATAAAACAACCGGTATAGAAATGAGAAAAAAGATGAGGTGCAGCATCCGACATGCAGAAATGTCTGCTGAGTTCCTCGTAGCATGAAAGATTTAGAGTATATGGTGGAGGAGGTCTGACAGTCTGTTATTTATAGAGATGTGCACTGATACAACACGGTGAGCCCCTGTACACTAACCAGCACTGCCATTAAGAGTTAAAGGGATAGTTCACCCAAAAATTTAAATTCTCTCATAATTTATTCACCCTCATGCCATCCCAGATGTGTGTGACTTTCTTTCTTCTGCTGAAAACAAAGATTTTTAGAAAAATATCTCAGCTCTGTAGGTCCATACAATGCAAGTGAATGGTGATCAGGGCTTTGAAGCTCCAAAAAGCACATGAAGGCAGCATAAAAGTAAATCCATAAGACTCCAGTGGTTTAATCCATGTCTTCTGAAGCGATATGATAGGTGTGGGTAAGAAAAAGATCAGTATTTAAGTCTTTTTACTATAAGTCTTCACTTTCATAGTCTTCTTTTGTTTTTGGTGATTCACATTCTTTGTGCATATCGCCACCTACTGGGCAAGGAGGAGAATTTATAGTAAAAAATTACTTAAATATTGATACAAGCCCTTCCCCATAAACCTATTGGAATTGTATTTTCATTTTTAGATTCCAACTTTGTCAAAATGATGCACTAGGTTAAAATGGGTTTCTTGTTTGTCAAAATGATGGACAGCATTTGGAAATATGTCAACATTTTAAAAAATCTGTAAATGATGGAGAAATTTTGGTTAACGCAACCCCTGCCAGTGCCTGGCGGAAGGTGAGAAGGTGCCGCCGCAGACATTAATTAAAACGTTTCACAGCACATGCCAGTTTTTCTTTGCACATCACATGTGAAAAGCCATATACAGTACACTCATTTTCCATATCCCCTATACCTCTCACACTGCATCGTTCTTAACTACTGAATCAAGTTTGTGGTCTTACAACATTCTACCAGTGTCCCCCACACTCCAGGGATGACATGATGGTGATGGTGAAATCCTAAAGGAGCGGCACGTCTTTTGCAACCTGGTTTATTGGTTTATGTGATCAACCAAATTATGAGACCACCGATCGAGTCATAGGATGTTAATATTGGCCCATAGCGATCGTTGGCCGATTGATCAGAGCATCCCTAGTTTTCATTGGCTGGAGGGTTGTAAGTGCTTTTTTGTATGCTGACCACAATAAATAGAGACTAAACTATACCAACATCAGAAATCCCTTTAACACTACCATATTCTCATCCACAAACATGTACATAAACTGAATAAATACAGTCCCAACAATGTACACACAGTCCTGCCCAGCCATAGACAGGACATAGATGTTCACTTTAATGGCATGAGCATCAGCTTTTTTTCCTGAAGGTATGAGAGGGAAGTAGGGATGTCAAAAGTACTGGTATCACAGTACCAAATCGACACTAAAACTTTAAAAATGTAACAATAGCAGTCTTTCTACTTGTACATACAGAGTACCGACTCAGTGATGGGTGGTGGCTTTTGAACACTTGCATGTATGTTTGCATCCATACTCTAAGAACAGTCCTCATGCCTTATAATGCATTTTTATAATGCATCTGTGTGTGAGAACCCTCATATGCACTTCTTGGTCAAAATGCCCATCTTGGCAAGGTATTAATATAAACACAAGTGTTACGGTAAAAGGGAAAGGAGGACACAGGGAACAGGGTTTCTCCAGTCGCAGGTAAGGCTTTTTAATGGTCAATTTTTCTGGGCTTACAGCTTCACAATAACTCATTAGCTTCACAATAACTCATTAGCTTCACATTAACTCCTCAGCTACTCAGTGGGACTCTCGATCTCTGACTCTCTCTCCCCTTCTGCTGGTGGCGTGGCCGCTTATATGCCACTTTCCCCATGCTCACTGGAATTAGAGACAGGTGTTAGACATAATCTAGCTCAGGTGAAAGCGCCCTTACCACTTTCTCTCTCTCCGGACAGACGCTTGACCACACCCCCGCTGCCACATATCCCCACCGCCCGACTCAGGCCGGGGAGCCATACAGCCTGTCTACCCCTCCCCCCCATTTCTGGAAAGGAAGTCAGCGACAGCCATCTGTGCCCCCGATCTGTGGACCACCTTGAATTTAAAGGGCTGGAGAGCCAGATATCACCAGGTGATCTGCGCGTTGGTATCCTTCAAGCGGTGAAGCCATTGGAGTGGGGCGTGATCTGAGCAGAGGGTGAAGGCCCGCCCCAGCAGGTAGTAACAGAGAGTGAGGACCACCCACTTGATGGCCAGACAATCCTTTTCCACAGTGCTGTACTTTGTTTCCCTCAATGAGAGCTTGCGGCTGATGTACAGCACCGGGCGCTCCTCCCCCTCCACCACCTGCGAGAACACGGCCCCCAGCCCCCTGTCTGAAGGGAGAGGGAGAGAGAAATCAGGTGCATGTAAAAGCGGCCCCCCGCAAAGTGCGGCTTTAACCTGCGTAAACACCTGTTTGCACTGCTCCATCCACTGGACTGGGTCTGGAGCTCCCTTTTTAGTTAGCCAACGGGCTGGTGACGTCCGAATAGTTAGGCACAAATCTCCTATAATAGCCAGCCAGCCCCAGGAACTGTCTCACCCCGTTTTTGGTCTTGGGCCTCAGGCAGGTCGCAATCGCCGCCGTCTTGTCAATGTGGGGACACACCTGCCCGTGGCCCAAATGGAACCCAGATACCGTACCTCCACCCACCCAATCGTGCACTTCTTAGGATATGCTGTGAGCCTTGCCTGTTGCAGCGAGCTCAGAACCACCCTCAGATGCTGCATATGCCACTGCCAATCATTGCTATAAATGATGATGTCATCCAAATAGGCAGCAGCATAAGCCAAATGCGGTCTGAGGATTCGGTCCATGAGGCACTCAAACGTGGCTGGAACCCCAAACAAACTGAACGGAAATGTCACAAATTGGTGTAATCCGAACGGTGTGGAGAAGGCCGTTTTTTCACGGGAAATCAAGTGTCAAGGGGATCTGCCAATAGCCCTTTGTCAAATCCAGTGTCGAGTAAAATCAAGCAGTGCCTAACCCGATCGAGCAACTCATCAATACGAGGCATTGGGTAGGCATCAAATTTAGAGACCGCATTGACTTTTCTATAATCCACACAGAGCTGTACTCTCTTAGGAACCAGAACAAGCGGGCTGGACCAGTCGCTGTGAGATTCCTCTAGGATAAATTTGACATGCGCCCCCTCTATCAGTTCGCTTTACCTCATAATCGAGTTCCCCTACTCGTTGTGTGACCTCAAAGCTTCACAATAACTCATTAGCCTCACAATAACTCCTCAGCTACTCAGTGGGACTCTCGATCTCTGACTCTCTCTCTCCTTCCGCTGGTGGCGTGGCCGCTTATATGCCGCTCTCCCCATGCTCACTGGAATTAGAGATATGTGTTAGACATAATCTAGCTCAGGTGTAAGCGCCCTTACTGCTTTCTCTCTCTCCGGACGGACACTCGACCACGCCCCCGCTGCCACAACATGTCTTATAATCACATCTAATCACAGTCAAAGTGAATGTAAAAAGGGGGGACCAAAAAATGTAGCATGTGTCAAAATATCAGAGCTGTGCATAAGGCGTTGCAATGCAAATGGATATGCAGACTAACAGTTTTGCTGTCTATTATGTTGTTAATATTAATCAAACAAAACTGACACATGTTCTCCTCTACTGCAGCAAGATTGCTTAAGCATAAAAGATAAGAACGAGTGATGATTAGAGACAAAGAGGAAGGAAGAAGATGGAAATCTAAGGAAATCTAAGGACAGTTTCAGAAAAACCAAGGAAACATTCTTAAAAAAAGGATCAATTGAGACAATGAGAAAGGAGAGGGATGGAAAGCGGGTAATATATATATATATATATTTATTTATATATATGTACACTCAGAGACAGGGTGAAGCACAGGATAGACAAGGAGAGAGAAAAAAGAGAGAGAGATGGTCTCTAGGCTCCCAGTGCAGGTGAGCTCCAGGCACCAGAAGTGAGATGTGACTGAATGCATTACAGTCAAACAAGAGCAATGCATATCATAACTCTCCACAGCCAATTAGCTGTCCCATATGAAACATAGGCTAAGTAAGCTAAACAAATGGATCCAAACAGCCTTAATTCACACCAGTCACCACCGGACAGCGCACCTCGGATTCCTCAGAGTGTGTTTGTGTGTTATGCTGTAGACTCTGGTGCATACTGTCGAGTTTGTACTGGGGCTCTAACAGCTGTGTGCATGATGAAACAAACCTGCAACAGCCTGAACCACAAACGAGAAACAAATTACATCCATAACTCAAGACGTTTCAAGAGAGTTGTAATAAGAGAGGAGAAATACAGCGAGGCAATGTGTTTATGAATGTGTGGGTTTTTCTCTACAGGAAAAAAGAACTGTCACACACACATGAAGAAACACACACAAACACTCATACAGGTATACTTTTTTATATCATGATGGGGACTTTGAATTGACTTTTATACTGAGCTAATGATATTTTCTATTTCTATTTATACCCTACCTCTACCTCTAAACCTAAACCTAACCCTCACGCAAGCCTTTTTGCAGTTTTACATTTTAATAAAAATAATTACTAGCATGTTTATCAAACTTTTTTCTTATGGTGACCGTTGGCTGGTTCTCAGGTAGGTGATTTCAGGTTTTACCATTTTTGTTAGGTCATTTGGTCCAAACAATGTAAGCAAAACCTGACAACAAACACACACACACACACACACACACAAATAATTTTCCTCCTCTGGGTTTGAGCTGCACTGTGCACAGTAGGAACAAACTCAATGAATATCTCCCTTCCCTCATTATGATTATCACTTGGGCCCTCATTACCTTTGTCTGAGATATTCAAAGAGGCCGTGATTCAGCCAATCACTGTGGTCATCTCTCTCTCTTTGATGTCTGACTGTTATGCCACCAAGATGGTCTGTAATACCTGGAGAGAGCTATCTGTTAGCATTCCCATTCATCTCAATGGCAGTTGTTTGGCTGGCACAAGGTCCAAGCACTTCACCAGCGACTATCCTGAGCCATGATGTCAAAGGCAGCAGACATGCAAAGTCCATTTTAATCTCTTCCCTTACAAAGGTCAAGAGTTTGTACAGGATGAGATTAAGAGCTAGGGATGGGCATTTTGATCATTTTGTCTACTCAAGTACTCGAGGGGCAATGACACGTACATAACTGTATATACAATAACATATCTGACAAACATCTTTGGCTGCTGCATTACGTCTTGTTGTCCAGTGTATCGTCTATTCATTATTATAGACTGCTATAAAATAATCTGTTACAAAATGTACAAAAGATTGCATAATCAAAATATAATGCATCATATTTTGTCATTAAGAGAAGATTCGTTGCCCAAATCAATGAAAGAATGTGCACAACACGCGACTGTCTGTTCTTTCTTCAGGTTACTGTAGTAATCTTAGTAAGCGCACACCAGTTTTTTTATTGACTGTCTGAACCGACGGTTGGCATAACAGGAGATATCATAACCATCGCATTTTTAATATGCGTGTTAAGTTGAAGTTCAGTTTTGAAGACGCTGCATTCTGTTCCATTTAGCTGCGCTCTGTCTAGCTGTTTGAAACACTCGCAGCGCGCTGAGTCCACTGCCACACACGCCTGGTGTGTATGTGTCTCCTCAAGTGTTCGCTCCAGTGGGGAAAGCCGTGATGCTCCGTATTGTTGCTGCTGTACTGATTCATGAAGCATTCCATTCAACTCAGAGAGTCTGAATTTCTACCATTCAACTGGGGAAAGTACAAAGGAATGACACTATATGTCGGACTTCTAACTTGGAAACTCGTGCGGAAATCTTCAACTCTCATTTCGTCAAGATGCAGGTGTGTGTTACATCACACAAACATTTTGGCACCAAAGGCAGGGAGGTTTATAGTCGGTGACAAACATTCGCTTTTATTACATAATATCCACTAAAGAGTAAAAAGGTCTTACATTAAATGATAATAAAACATGTTTAGTGAACGTTTTGCAGAGACAGGAGTTCAAAACACGTTAAATACACTCTCTTTTGATTATCGTAATGAGAGCATTGCAGAATCGTAAATCAGTTTGGTTTCTATGTGACGTCTCTGACAATCAATGTACCCCTCAAAATTACAATGTAATCAATCTCAAAATTAAAAATAAGCTCCTTCTTTGACACTGTAAGAAGTTCCAGGGAATGAGGAAGCGGGGGACAATGTTTCCAACACAGGAAAGTATTTTTAATTTAAATATAACACGTTCACTTAATAGTGACAATGAATGAGCTCACACAAAAATAAAAGTACTATATAAGTGAAACGGCAACGGCCAACACACGGACAGCTTGTCAGCTGGGCTCTCTCTGATGGATGGAGACGGGAGCCGGGCAAACATCCAAACTTTTATTAAAAACACTTTTCAGTGTGACAAAATAAAATTGCTTTTCAGCACACAATATCTACGCACAGCTCCGTGTGTCTCGCTCACAAATGACTTTTCAGCCCAACGCAGAATGCACACGTCAACTCGGCTGCGTGTGTCTATCTCTCCGTGTGTCTCCCCTCTGTGGCTCTGGCTGGGTCTTTATCCCTCATCCACTAACTCCATAATCGTCCACAGATGCCAGGGATAATTCGCCCCAGGTGTCCACCCTAACCTCGCTCCGCACCATCTTCGCTCGGCCACACCCTGCTCGCCACAGACACGTTTGTGTTTAGTTGTCAGGTAATTGTCACTGAATTTCGTATTAAGTGAAAAGTCACATCATACATGATCACCATTGATCACTGTTTTCATGATCGATCATTGCTGCCACGTCCGAGTACCCGAGTACTAGAGTACTCGTGCCCATCCCTATTAAAAGCCACTGATTATTTTCACATGCAAATGAGCTTTGCGACAAACCTGTGGCAAATTGTCCATTGTTGCCAAAGGTTTGCTGCAGGTTCATGTCTACCGGCAAATTTCTGGCAAATATTTGCGGCGAATCTCAAGCTTATCTGAAAATAATGAGTAGTAAATTTGCATCAAGTTTTCGGCAAATTTGCCATGAGCTTTCGAATTTTGTTTAGGGTTAAGAGCCTCCAAAAACATCTACTATAGTTTAATGAAATATTTGCTAGTTATATGTCGCTTGCAAAACAAATATTTGGTCTGAATACACAGTTACTTTTGAAGGGCCTTCAATGGAGAAAGACGCTTTCGCACCCAAAATGCGAAATCTACGGGCAGGGGCTGACTGGTCCATGTATGATGATTTAACTGCAATGGGTTCAGCTGTAATACTGAGAAGAAAAAAAAACGAAAAAAAAAAATCAACATCATTGCATTGATGTTGATGATGGTCCTAACATTTTTTTTTTTTTGGTGGCCCTGGGTAGAGCTGACACAGCAGGCTACAGTCCACTCAGCACTAAGAACGATGGAGTAAGAAAAGAGGCAGAAAGAGCAAACTGTTTTTTTTTAAACTCATGTTTCGCCTGTGACATGAATAAAAAGAGAAGGCCAACTGAAGTGAGGACTAAGAGAATGGCAAGAACAACTCGTACTTTAAGAAAGAAATATTTTAGGAGACAAGAGAGATCACAAAAAGTATGAATAAGAGATATGTTTGTGCACTGAAACTGAAATTATTAGTGCAAGGAAGCCTGAAATCACCACTCATATGCCAACTGTCAGTCAGCCAGTCATTATCACAAAATAAACATTTATGACTGTACTTTATCCCACTTATTACAGTTAATTATACAGTTTAATGGTAGTTATACAAGAATGTTTTACTGCAGAGCACAGCATGAACAATATTTGTGAGGCAAATTTTTGTGGAGGGTAAGATTTCAAAATAGCAGTATGACGTAGTGCGATATTCAAACTGTAAAGGCTGTAATTTAATTAAATAAATAACTAGTCTGCATGCCCTGTTTGTTGCACTTACTGTATGTGCACAGCTGTTTTCTGTAGTGTATTAAACATACTCAAACCATGATTGAGGCTAATGAGCTGAGCGCACTATAGAAAATCATTATACCTCTTTGGAATGGTCACTTTTTTTGTCCTACAGCCTGAAATCAGAACCCATTAAAAATATTTTTCAAAAGCAACCGTTCAAAAAATTTATAAAAGATGAAAAACTAGAATAACAGGATTTGAAAAGTGATCATACCCATGGATTTAATACTTCGTAGAGCTACCTATTGCTTTAATGACAGCAATCAGTCTGTTTGGATATGTCTCTACTAGCTTCGCAAACCTAGATTGTGGAATATTTTCCCATTCCTCCTTGCAGAATTGTTTGAGTTCAGTCAAAATGCTGGGTGAGCAGTGATGGACTGCTCTCTTTAAGTCCATCCACAGGTTTTCTATTTGATTTAGGTCAGGGCTTTAAATCGGTCACTCAAGGACTTTGATATTCCTATCCTTTAGCCACTACGTTGTTTTTTTGGCGGTGTGTTTAAGGTCATTGTCGTGCTGAAAGGTGAACCACCTGCTCATCTTCAGTTGTCAAGTAGAGGGCGACAGATTTTCCACAAGAATTTGGGTGTACATGGCAGCATCCATTTCCCTTTAATCTTGACCAATTGCCCAGTCCCTGCTGAATAGAAACACCTCCACAATATTCAGTTGCCACCACCATGCTTCACAGTAGGTTTGGTATGTTCTGGGTGGTGTGCTGTATGTCCATACAGTATATGTGTTTACTTCGCTCTACTAAGGTGACAAAATTGTTCTCAGAAGTTAGTTAAATCTAACGAAGCCTCTTTAAACTGATTCATAAATATAGTTTTTAATTATAAAATTACAACAGCGTTTCTTTCAGGTAGGGTTAGAGTTTAAGTTGGGTTAGGATCTGTAGTCATTATAATTAGCTTTATGTACAGGTATGTCTTCAATTAGATAAATAGGTAAACATGTGTGGGTTTTTCCTACATTGTGGGCAAAATGTTTCATAAGGTTAGTAAAACCTGTAGGTTTTACATCCATCCGCCCCCCCCCCCCTTTTTTATTTTAATTTTTGTATCCCATTTTCTCCCCAATTTGGAATGCCCAATTCCCACTACTTAGTAGGTCCTCGTGGTGGTGCGGTTACTCACCTCAATCTGGGTGGCGGAGGACAAGTATCAGTTGCCTCCGCTTCTGAGACAGTCAATCTGCGCATCTTATCATGTGGCTTGTTGTGCATGACACCGCGGAGACTCCGCATGTGGAGGCTCATGCTACTCTCCACGATCCACGCACAACTTACCACATGCCCCATTGAGAGCAAGAACCACTAATTGCGACCACGAGGAGGTTACCCCATGTGACTCAACCCTCTCTAGCAACCGGGCCAATATGGTTACTTAGGAAACCTGGCTGGAGTCACTCAGCACACCCTGGATTCGAACTCGTGACTCCAAGGGTGGTAGTCAGCGTCAATACTCGCAGGCCTTTGTAGGTTTTACATTCTTGCAGTCCCCTACATTCCACTCCATTGCAAAACTTCAGCACAGGAACAAAAATCCAACACTGTACTGCAGGCTTATTCAACTGGCGGCCCGCGGGCCAAATCCAGCCCGTTTGAAACTTTCAGTGGCCCACGTGAGGTTGTCAGTTGTCTTAGGAAATGTTCACACCAAGCACTGCTTTTTTAGACACTTTCATAGGTTGCGCTAAAAATAGACATCAATAATCTTGACAAAATGGGAAGATTAAAGTATTTAAATTATGGATGACTGACAAGCATGAGTTAGAAGAAACAGAAAAGTTCTAATCATTAATTTGGTCAAGAAATTAGATTTGAAAGGTCAAATGTTTAAATCAATGCATCTATAACAAACATTACTGTTATTGTTTAATACAATTTTTATATCAATCTAATTTACTCTCTCAGTTATGGACTAATTTTAAAGCACTTTTTATTTATTTTTTTTATTTTTTTTTTTAAAGAATTTCCTGCTGAAAAAAAATTATCTTGTTTGTTTTATTTATATAGTGAACAAATATTATACTATATATATATATATATATATATATATATATATATATATATATATATATATATATCTTTCTCCTTTTCTCCATCTCTAAATCTTTGGAAGAAACTGCAAATGGGTCAGAGCTTGAGTTCAATTCACACATCCTCACTCAAATCAAATCAAAATCAAATCACTTTTATTGTCACACAGCCATATACACAAGTGCAATGGTGTGTGAAATTCTTGGGTGCAGTTCCGATCAACATAGCAGTCATGACAGTGATGAGACATATACCAATTTACAATAACATCAAATAAACACAACACAATTTAAAGTCTAATACACACATAATTACACATAACACAATATACAAATAATAACATACAATGTACATTATACAATACACACAATATAGATACACATTATACAATAAAAAAGTATATATAGTATATATAAAATGTACAGTAGGTTGTATTGTACTGTATTGACATTCAGGCTGTCGGCTGATAGTAAGTTGCCAGTGTGTTGTTAAGAGAGAATATAATTTATGGCAGTCCGGTGTGAGATATAAGAGTAAGAGTAATAAAGTGCAGTGCTGATGTATTTTGATCGTGGGAGATCAAGAGTTCAAAAGTCTGATTGCTTGGGGGAAGAAGCTATCATGAAGTCGGCTGGTGCGGGTCTTGATGCTGCGATACCGCCTGCCTGATGGTAGCAGTGAGAACAGCCCATGGCTCGGGTGGCTGGAGTCTCTGATGATCCTCCAAGCTTTATTCACACACCGCCTGGTGTGATCAATGCAGGGGAACACGCATACGCACACACAGTCCATCATTACATTGACTTCACATTGAATTCTATTGTGTGTGTTTTTTTACTGAGCTAATGATTTTTCAGTTCCTTAACCCTACTTCTGAACCTAACCCTGAAACAAACCTTTTTGCATTTTTACATTTTCATTAATCCTTACATATAGACAGTTGGGATGCCCACATAATGTAGCTAATGTCAAGTTTTCCAACATCTGTCCCCATATTGTAGACGCTGTGTTCTGTGCCTGTATATTTTTCGCACAGGAGGGCAGAAAGACACCCACCGATAACTCGTAAACCACAAATAACATCCTGGGAAACAGATCACGTAACTCAATATTTCTGTCAAGACTAGCAAGACATCTTACATCATTTATCATGTTTCTCTTTTTCTTTCAGTTTTCAGTCAAGGTGAATTCTCTCAGATCTCTTACAAGTTCGGCACTGAAGAAGGGCATAAATTTGATTAGTGACTCCACAAAACAAAAAAAAGTGAGAGAAAGGTCATTGGCTGATTCAATTTTTTCTCCACTCACTTTTAAATTCAGTTTTCTCCAGTTTGCTTTGGAGCAAATTACCTTTGCGTGCTGCATGATTGCTGTGTAGGATATATAATCAGGCTAACAATCACACACACACAGAGGAGCCAGTGACTGACAAAAAGGGCTGTTGTTTGTTGTGAATAACTGTGAAAGTTGCCATCATCACATTGCTCAGCTATTATTTCTTCTGCATAATAACTTCACTGTTCTCACAGGGTCATAATCCAGCAGTTCCCTCTTTTCACATCCGTAAACAAACACTCTCTCCTGTGATCTTCACATCCATATTTTAAGCTAAAAAATAACCCACATTTATGAAGATACATAGAACAAAGCATATGCGCCAAAGTGTAAAATTTCATATTGTGTGTGCTGTTCTAAAATTACAGTTTGCAAACCAGACTGAATTGTATTACACTGGTGCTTGACATAATGTAGACTAAGTGCCAGACTCTTGGATTACTCAGGGATGCTTATGAGATGGTGTATATTTATGCTGCATCCGTGCAGGAATAATTCAACATAAGACACATCTGCAGTAATTTCAAAAACAATATGTACGATTAATCTGGATAAAGGAAATTACAGGCACAGAGGAGAGACAAGCAGAATGTTGAAAAATCGGTTTTACTTGAATCAAAAAGTAATTTTATTTTCAATACCATGCACTTTTAAAAATGTAGGCTTTTTGTTCTTTCTGTAAATGCCCACTAAATCGCCCATAGGAATTCCCTATAATAAATGAATGGATAAAAGGTTTTAAAATAGAGTTTGCATGCTGGTAGCATGACATTTGTCCTGTCATAATCATCTTTAAACCTTATGTCAGTTAGGAGAGTAGACCAGTATGTCAACATGATCACACAGGAAATCGAAATTTTGCTTCCGAAAGATCATACTCTAAAATCAACCACATTCATCTGAATTACTGACAAGTGCCATACCCCATCAGACATTTCTGCATCAATTCAAATTAGGTATGTCATAAAATATTGATATATCGATTATTGATCTGCACGTTATTTTATCGATACATTTTTGAGGCATCGATATATTAGCGATATAACATTAGCCGACATTTAAATTAGAAGCCTAACACCGTGTCCTAACCAGATGCGCCGCGACGCTGCGACACATGATAAAAGGTATCTTTCCCATGTTAAACAGAGTTTTTGTCCTAATCAGCCACGACAGCAACACACGATGAGCGACACGCAATCTATTTTTTAAATGGTTTCTATTTCTGCGATGTCATGCCGGGCAGGCCAGACAACAAATGGGTCTAAAATAATTCTTATAACAGTATATTACAGTGGCATCTCACTAGCTGGTTAAGAACAACTTTATTTTGGCCGAGGGTGACACATCTACCGAATGTTGTGCTTGAGGTCTCGCTTTCTTCAGTCAGAGCTCTGTCACACACAGACACACTGGTTCAGAATGACAGAGGGGTGAAATACCACACTTTCTCTTTGCTTCCCTGTCACGTGGAGATCAGCAAAATCACAACAGCATTAGTGGTCTTCAAGAGGATGATATAACATTTACTGAAGCCGGTCACGGGTAGGAGAAGGTAAGGCACAGTCTAAACTAAGTTGTGGATCTAGTCACTATACACACAAACGTTACGAAGGGTGTTTTACTTCAAGATTGAACGAAGTGACGTTGATGAGTTTGCAGGTTAGTTTATGAAACTGCGCAAACTGAACGATTAGAAATTATTATACAATTTCTCTGTATGTAGCCTTGAAGAGGTTTCATTCAAACTGTCAAACCACAAAATGACATAATTGAAAATACACTGTGTAGGCTTTATGAAAGAAACACATACATAATATGTCATCCGGTGATGGCTAGAGTAAATATTCTTTGTCCTTTGATAATGACTTGTGTCGAATTTAATGGAAAACTAAGCAAGTTGAGCTCCGTAACACTGCAGAATTTTGAGCAGCCTCCGGAGACGGCGAGCAGCGGCGTGTGCGCACCTTCATAGAAAATTTCAGAATGAGCCATGCTGTCCGCCAGTCCGCGTCCAGTGCCATTTCACCAAAGTTTTGTTGAGAAAAATTACTGTCCAATGAGCAGCCCTAATTATATCTTAAAAAATACTGATATATATCAATAATCGGGAAAATGTTCTGATTATCGATGTGTGAAAAAGGCATCAATCTCAAGCCCAATTCAAATGTATTTACCGTTTCCTAAGGTAGTGCATTGTGCGAGCAGCCTCAGAGACACCGGTTCTGGTCCCACAGAAACCAGGAAGTTATCACGTAAACAATGGATCACACAATTTTGAGTTTGCATTTGCTCTAAAACTACATTGATGGTTAGGTTTAGGGTTGGGATTTGGGTTAGGGGTAGAGTTAATAAAATATGCATTCTTGTTGACTGTATTACATAATTTACAACTAAAAATTCTACTTGCTTCTGGAGACACTCTGTGGACAATTCACCCGGAAACCGGAGCCAACCCATGTGTACGTGCCCCCACATTCAACAACACTTCAATCTTTGGCCACTAGGGGGCAGTGACTTGAATTTCGTTAAGCACAGACCAATTTCAGCAGCAGAACTCTTGACCTACTGTTGCCAAATTCACAGTGTGATCAGTCAGTATATGTCATTGTGTTGAAAAACTGCATTGGAATACAGAAGCAAATGACCAAGTTTTCACAGAGGGGGAAAAAACCAGAAACCTGTTACAGACAAAATGTATTGTTTCTCAAAATATATCTTCATGTACCTAAATTCATGTACCTTTAATTTAGAGACTAGGTCAAGTATAGTTTCGACTCTTAGTCACTTAAGTTTCTTTATCCTAAGACAACATGTCTTTAAAGAGTGTAAGTTACATTACAGTCTTATATTTTAATTATATGTTCTTTTTTGTGGTTCACACCACAAACTGACTGTTTCAGTGATAGAAAAATATCTCATCATGCTCATCCTTACTCAGAGCAATGGTGGGAGAACATTTCCACTAAGCAAAACAACATGTAAATTATTAAAACTTATCTATTATATGTCTTTTTAGCCTCAAGCAAAACTACTGAAACTTCAGAGGCTTATCTAATTTCCAAACTTTATCCCACTACAGCAAAAAAAAAAAAAAAAGAAAACCTTTCTTTCAAAAAGGGTTATTCAGCAGACATTTAATAAATCTGAAAGCCCCTTATCTTTGAGAACTCTGCATGTTTGTTTGCAGGGCTTTCTCTCACAAACCTTTCTGTATGCTAGCATAAAAGCAGGAGTTGTTTACAGCATCTTTCTGAGTTGCAGTTGAATTCAAGTGTCTTTCTTTAGCCTTGAAAAAAATTCTTCATTCAGTGCAACGAGAATACCAATGCTATCAGTATAGTCCGTACCATTTTATGCCCCCCTAATTACAATAGTTTTATGGAAATATCATTACTTTCTAATTAGAACAGGGAAATATATCACAATGAGGCAATTCTCTGCTATTAAAATGATTTAAGGTTTCTATGTAATGATCAATGACTGAATTAAACATTTAATGTGCAGTATTCCCACAGCCAATAAAATCTCTTCAAGAATATCAAAGACATACTGAGAATTAGGCACTATTCGGACAAGACTAGCTTTCTAAACAATGTTACAGTTATGAACATAGGATATCTATGAATTCATGTATGGATTTTGATGGCAGTTGGATCTTTGCAGTTGTTAATAAGGACTACAAAAACAACAAAGTTCTCTGGATGCATGCATCACGAAACCCACTGAAATAAGCAAGATTTTTATCTGTGATACATTTATAACATTGGCCCTTATTCATGAAACACAAGCAGAACCAATTAGTTCGTAAATCATTCATTAATCCATTCTTACGTACAATGTGCCATTGAAGTAGAAATTTACATACAAAGGTTTTAGGTGTTTAGTGTCCTTTATACGTGTATCTGGCATATAAACATAATATTTATGAAAAATTAAGCATGAGTATTGAGTAAGAATAAAATGCACAGATGTGCAGGCTGTTGATGTTTATAGTAGCTGCCTGTTGATTGGAGGCAAGTGCTCCATAAGGCATGCAGGCGCCCCTGAACCTGAGACCTGTGTTAAAGGGCCGTAATTGTCTTTTTTACTGCGGTCACTAAATCTCTGAGTGCCCTCAACGTGCTATAACAACACTCTGGCGATGTCTGTCGCCTAGCAACCACCACCGAGAGAAAACACATCTGCCTTAATTTATTAATTAAGCTATTGTGATTGATGCGCTTTGCAACAAAGTGCTTTCAGATGGATAGCCAGTTGAGTCTCAAAATTCTCCATGTTCAGAAAATGTCTGCATAATAGCGGCAGAATAATGCAGTGTGTGTGTGTGTGTGTGTGTGTGTGTTACAAAAGATCAGTGAAATGGTCAGCAAAATCATTAATCAAATTCTCCTGTCAAGTGGAACAATCTTTTCCATGCTGGAAAATCTAGCTAAAACAAACAGGTAATTTATGGTCAATAGCTGGTCCAAGATGGTTTAGAAAGAGCCAAGGTCAACCTGGAAGGCCATCTTTGTCAAGCTGGTTAGACCTGGTAGACCTCCTTAGACCAGCAACAAACCATCTACCATTATCCAAAAAACGGCTTGATCAACTTAAAGGTGCACAAAGACAAATTTTGCAATGTAAAAAAAAAATAAACCTAGAAATGTTTAGGACATTTGAAAATATGTTTAAAAATATGGACACTCACATTAGACTCCAGTCTAATCAGTATCAGTGGTTTACAAAAAGCTGTATTATTCTACATGAGGCAGGTTGCCCCCACATGGTGGCTGCCATTTTGACATCACATGACCAGGCGAATGCTAGTGACCAAAGTTCAGCCATGCATCTCTATGTGGCCCAAGCTAATAGGTTCCTTGACTTGCTATTGTTAGCAAATCGGCTCGCTCACTGCAGCATGTTAAGCCAATCAGCTCGTATGGTGTAAGCTGACTGGTCCTTTGACTTGTAATTGGGTAGCCAATCAACTTGCGTCTCTCTCTCTCTTTTATCTTACATTTAAATAGCTCAGTTTTGCAGATAAACTGGTTTATCTGCATTGTGCTGTGAGAGTTTTTCAATGAAATCCACCTCCACCCCAGCTCCATTGGTCTAGATTTTCTACATGGGTATTGTTTGTAATGTCTATTTGTGCAGTAGCATGTCATACATGCTTGATGCAACATGTCTTGCGTTTTGTCTAATTGTGCAGCAGCATGTACACATGCTATCTCCATATGTACAGTATGTGTATTTGCTAACAGTAGCAAGTGTCCGTACTTGCTCTGCAGCAGCAGCAGCAGCAGCAGCAGCAGCAGCAGTATAAGCAGATCTAGTCCACCAAGACCCACATTAACATGCTTAATCAGTTGTTGTGACTAAGCTTACTTTATCTCAGTAACCCCCTATTATTGGACACTTTCGTATGCAGAACAAACTCATCATGCATGTATAAATGTGCCTACAAACAGAATAATTCTTTAAGGCATCCGCAGCCAAAAACTTCCTTTTGTCTGATGGTGTGTACTGACCTCTAAAACACCAGGGTCTGGTCACACAATGAGGTCAGATAGTGTCTTGATTGAAAATAGTGTTTGAATAAACTCTTTAATGCAATGTGTAATGTGAGTCTTTGCATTTCTAATTCTTTAATATGACATGTGGAAAAATGATGTGTTGGGGTTTTATTAGTTTCACATAGCAACACTTTCAGTCTAAATGTCATGGAAAGTGACCAACTACAGTTTGCTTTTTTAAGGAACATTTAGGGGCAGGAAAGTTTTAAACGAGATATAACTCTAGAACAAAGCAGAATATACAGACGTCTTTTAGAATATCTTGATTACTTTGGTACTAAGTGTCTCAAAGAAAACTAAATATCTTTCAAAGATATGATGTCATAAACCTCAGAACCATGGCAAATTCAGCCAATAGTTCAGCCAATAGTTCTCCTCACAATCATTTGTTGTAACTTGTAAACATGACTTTGTTACCCAGCAGGATGCTAAAAACCTATGCAACCTGACAACCAGAAATTTTAGAAACCAGCCAATCATATAGAAGCTTCCAATATTTTTAAGCTCTTACCATTTTCATGCAATAGCCATCAGACTGTCCATTAATGGTCCATTGGCATGTCGTCTAGCGCTAAAACCAGGGTTTCACTGAGACAGGATCAGGCATATAATGCCATACAGAATGGTTCCTCTAAGTGTTGGTTTTTAAGAACTGAGTTAACCAGGCACTAACCTGCAGCCATCTGCATGTATCCAGCCAGCGTGCAGATCCTCCTCTCACAGGCTCCACCGGGCAGGAAGATGGTGATGATGGCCAGCAGTGAGCTGACTGCCAAGAGAGCACATCCTCCTGAACACAGCACTGCACTCGTCTGGAACACACACAATACAAAACACTCACTGCAACTGTTCATTTAATAATCAGGCTGCTTCTTAAAGTTCAGGGGCTTCATTGATTTTTCTTTTCAAGCACTTCAAATTTAATTCTGTTCCCATAAAATTAGTTAATCTAGTCAAGTATGGCTTTAATAGGTCAAGTCAAATAATTAATTTTAAATTCAAAACTGCACAGCACAACTGGACAAAAACCAAATAGGTTTTAAACTTTTACAGGGCACCAAAGTCATTAAAAAGTGTTCACATTTAAAATATTAATGTATATCGACTTGTACAAGACACTTACATAAAGTACATATACAGTAAATAGTGCAGATGTATTGGTTACAGAACATTTGCAGGACACATGTCAGTAACTTTCCAGACACAATCATTAAAGGTGCACTCAGTAATTTATTTCCTCAATTTTTCCTAAAAAAAAAAAGTTTAACTCCTAAAGACATGAATTGTAATTTTGCAATATATGTAGGATATCATGAGCACTCACATTAAAATGAAGACTCCAGACATATCAGTAACCTTATAAAAGCTGTTTTATTCTACATAGAGAGGGTCCGCACATGGGGGCTGCCATGTTAAAAATCACATGACCAGCCGAATACTACTCACTTAATCTCAGTAACTGTCCTGTTATTTGACACTTTCACTAACTGATTAAAGTAATCATGTCTGACTGTGAATACTACATTTCTACAATGGCATCTGAAACTGAAAACTATTGATTTTAAATGATGGTGCATCCAAGCCACTAGGTGTCAGTGTAAGTTCAAGATGACACAAAGACCAAAGTTACTGAGTGCACCATTAACACACAAAGAGGCACCAAATCACTTCCAGACCTTCGGTTTCACTGTACCATGTTGGTGAAATGACCTTTCCAACACTGTCCGTGAAGCAGACTCACTATCTGTCTTCAAAAAACTGTTAAAAGCAAATCTTTTTCATGAGCACTTAACCATGCACTCATAAATAATTAAAAAAAAACTTGTTGCACTGTAATCTGTCTTGGATACTACTATTCTGATGCTAGTGAAACTTTGTAATTCAGTAATTCAGCACTTTTTTGTACCGCTGTCTCACTTATGATGTATTATTACTCTTTTTTAAGTTGCTTTGAAGAAAAGTGTCTGCTAAATGAATAAATGTAAATGTTTAGAGAGGCCATGACATGCCTTTTTTAATTTTTTTATTTTAATGTTTCTTGAGGTTCACTTAAAATATTAGTGAAGTTTTTTTGCACAAAAAAACAGTCATATATTTGTAAAACATCATAATTTTTCACACTCATTTTGACCCTCTTTCAGCAACACTGCTCCTTCTCCTTTAAAAAATGACAGTAAATGTCCACTGTTATGATTCGCTCTCTGCTCTTGACTGACCTAATCTCTCGCCATCTCACTGCTCACCATTGCTGGGCGGGGCTCCACAAGTAATTAAAGGTAAGGCATTGATTTGTTGTTGTGGAGGCGGTCAGATGCAAATGTCTACCACAGTGTGACATCACAATGTGGAGGAAGTAGTGAACGAGTCGTTTTGGCAGCTTGGTTTCAACAAATGCGCTTTTTGCAGTGGGGAGGAAGTTTTGAGTTCTGAAACTTACAGGATGTTATTATAGTACAATGACCTCTTAATATCAAAAGATCAAGGATACTTTGATTCTTCATGTCATGAGCCTTCTAGATAAGTATCTAGATAATGGCTTCTCCACACCAACATGATCACATGGGAAATCAACATAGATTCAAAAAGTTATTAGCATATTATTATTATTCATGTACCCTGAAATCAACCTCATACTGCTAAATTACTGACAAGCACCATACCCCATCAGACATTTCTGCATCAATTCAACCATGATCACTTTTCCCTACAACCTCCAAGACACGTGTTCTGGTCCTGTGGGACCATATAACAGTTTTGAATCGCAATTCACTAATCATAAAGAATAGTATTGTCTCATGACCAAGATATTGATATAATATTGTATTGGCAGGTCCCTGCTGATTCCCACACGTATGCGTTGTGTAGGTACAAATATAAGGTGTGAAATCAATCAATTTTCTCCTAAGTGCTTACTCAGTGGGATCAGTTTAGTGAAACAGCAAACACTGATCCTCTAATCTAACACCCTCATCATACCAAATGCTTCATCAGTGCAGACTCACTCCACTGCTCCATTAAACAACCACAGGCCCAATCAAAACACACACAGAGGCCATTCCAGAAAGGAGATAAGTAAAGCAAGGCTCAACAATAAGGATGTGAAAGAGGTTCAGGCCAGCTAACGGAACTGTCACTTGCCCAATTAGACCAGTGCTGTATTTTTGTTTAATTCTGAGCCAGAAAAGTAGCAAAGAAATGAAGGGTCATACACACAGGATGCGTTCTTGGGTTCAAAAACAGCTAGAATGGAGAGACATAGCCACGTTTCCACTATCGGGGCAAATGAGGGCGTGCTAGTGTGTGCCAGGGCCAGTTGCGTTTCCCACTGTCACTTCCGGGGCTTCATCGTGCCTCCTCAAGGCTTCTTTGGGGCCAACGGTCAATGGCCTTTGGCCCGCCGATTACCCTTGAGCCAAACAAGGCCAACCGAGGATTGAGGTGAGATCAATGTCAAAGGCGGAGTTTCGCCGAACTTGTCAGTATATTTACCCAGCACACAACAGTACAAGTTTGGGAAAAGAATTCATAAAAAAAATGTGGGCACAGTACAAATCCGTTAAAATGCACAATGGACAAAGAGGTGACCAAAGAAATTACTTTCCATGGTTCGGTGAACTTATATAAATGGTGTGTTAGGACACTGTCCCGCTGTTAGTGGAGAGATCACTCCGGACATCATGGCAGTTACAGTCAGTGAGTTGTTATCGCAAATTTATTATAAATTAACTAGTTATTGTTTTGATATAAACTCGATATTCTAGATAACTAGATAACATGTTACCTCAGCTTGAGCTTCCCTCTTGCTTGTGAAATGGGCAGAGTGTGTGATGTTGGCATCAGGGAGGCGTATTAAGGGTGTGTTTTAGGGCAACACTACTGGGCTATTGGCCCGATGATGGTAACGCAGATCGATTTTGGTCTTGCGGCTTGAGGTCCGAGGCTATTGGCCCCAGCTGGCCAGTTGATAGCCCTGGCTCGCACTGGCCCAATAGTGGAAAAGCGGCTAATGCAGGGTTCTAGAGAGACATTTTTAAAATTCTTAAAAACTATTTCTAACTTCACAAGGCACTTTAAAAATTTGAAAATTTTCTGCTTCTACTGTGAGTTTTGTCTTTAAAGTCTTCAAAGTCAACTACTGTCATGGCGAGCAACAGTTTGTAAAGAATACTGCTGAGCAAGTAAGTTAAAGTTAATATTTTTAGCAACTTGCCTAAAATATAACACATCTAATTTTGTTACGTTAAAGGGATAGTTCACCCAAAAATTACAATTCTCTCATTTGCTTACCCTCATGCCATCACAGATGTGTATGATTTTATTTCTTCTGCTGAACACAAGCGAAGATATTTAGAAGAATTTAGCTCTGTAGGTCCATATAATGCAAGTGAATGGTGACCAGAACTCCAAAAGTCTCCAGTGGTTTAATCAACGTCTTCTGAGGTGATCCAGTTAGTTTTGGGTGTGAACAGACCAAAATATAACTCCTTTTTCACTGTACATCTTGACAGCCTTCTCCTTGGTCATGATTTCAAGCTCAGTTACACTTCCTCTAACGCCATCTAATGCTCTGCGCATGCATCAAGCACTACGAAGTGTACTCAAGCTTGAAATCATGGGTGCCTAGAGACTGCAATGACAAGATTATACAGTGAAAAAGGGGTTACATTTGGTCTGTTCTTACAAAAAAAACAACTGGATCGCTTCAGAAGACATTGATTAAACCACTGAAGTCTTATGGAACACTTTTATGCTGACTTTATGTGCTTTTTGGAGCTTTTGGAGCGCTGGTCACCGTTCACTTGCATTGTTTGGACCTACAGAGCTGAGATATTCTTCTAAAAAACTTCATTTGTGTTCAGCAGAAGAAAGTTATACATACCTGGGATGGCTTGAGGGAAGGTAAATGAGAGAATAGTATTATATAAGTGAGTGGTTAACACAGCTAAATATATCATAAGATCAAATAGCAATCTTTCCAGAATGACAATACTTTAAAAATCACAATACATATTGAATTGGCAACTAAATGTCATTGTAATATCGAATCGTGAGGTCTGTGGCAATTCCAACTCCTACTTGGCTGTAGCTTGTAAATAAATGTTAATGTGTAATAAAAAACATATACTGTATACAATGCTTCTAACACTTGTTTTAAATTAAACTAAACATTAAATATTATAAATGTTGCTATTTTTGAAATGAGTTCTAGGGTGAAGGTTCTACCTGTCAATTAACCGCTGCGCTAAAACGAGGTTTTTAAACATTGCCGGTTAAAGCACATACATACATGCACAAGTTTACAGAACTTTTTCATTGTCCCTGATTTGAACATAAAGTGCCACATGAGAAGCACATCTCTGAAGCTCCGTTACAGTTACTGCACTTAAATAACTGACAATTCTGCTCTAATTGCTCTTAATTGGCTGAAATTATGTGCCGCTTTTTTTGCACTTTCTTTTTGTTATTATGCACTGATGTAAGCAGTCATGAAATCAGAGACCCTTTAGGACTCTATAAACATGGCACACACATACAGCGAGAATGAGAGAAACAGAGTAAAGTCAGAACTGATGCACTATGTTAAAATGTTTTTCTTGTTTCTTTTTTTTTGACAGACAGCATTTGGAATTATCCGTCAATGTTTCAAAAATCGGTAAAACCAGGTTTAGTGATTGTTTGTGCCCCACTAGAAATTATGACCCTGAGACAATACTGTACAGTAGATAGACTTTTCCAGTGTGTCTCATCTGAGCCTTTTCAAATCAGATGTTTGTGAGAGCTGCTTTCTGGAGCTGGCAGTAGGTGTGGCTGGCATATCTTTGTTAGAGAATGGCACACGACTCACAGCTTAAAGAGCTTGCCTGTACAATCCCAAAAACAAAAGCATGGAGAGTGCTTATCAGAGAGACAGGCAATTCATCTCACTCTGATGTAATCCATATCATCCCATGAGGAAGGACACACTAAGATCATACATTATGCATGTGCAAGCACGCACACTCTCACACAGATACAAGCACATGGTTTGGGAAGAAACTGTAACGTTAGGCTTAGTTGACACAGTTGAAGACCAGTGTCCTAAGACCTTTACTACTATAATCTTACTTTTGAAAATCAGTGACATTTTGAGGCCTACTATTTTTGCATATTGACTGCTAAACTGTATAAATGGGCTACTGTCAATATTTCATGTCTAAATATTCATTTATTTGGTAAGTAGCTATGTAATAAGCATACTACATATTATCTGCGTCGGTGCAATCACACCAATGCAGATAATTAAAAAAGGTTCTTTATGGGTGATACCAATATTGTGCCTCCCTGGTTACTGGTGTTGTCCATACACTCAAGAAATAATGCTACATCACCTTCTGGATAGAAAAGCAAGATTGCACTATGCTCTGAAAAACAATGTCATTTTTAAAAGCTGAATTTAGATATCAGTCTCCTGTAGAAAACAATATCTTTCTCTCTGTCTGTGTATGCAGGTCAGAGGTGGCTTCACAGCAGCATGTGCGTTCACGCGATAACTTCCATTGTTTTTAGCAATAAACAGCACAAGTTCTTGCTTGAATACGCTAACCACTGTGATCGAACTTCTCTCATAGTGTTTTAAATCAACAAGATAATTTTAAAAAAAATCTAATACAAAGCTACACTCACTGGGCACTTTAATAGAATACTATGGTCCTAATAAAGTTCCTTACATGGTCTTCTACTGTTGTAGCTCATCAGCCTCAAGGTTTGACATATTGTGCATTCTGAGATGCTATTCTGCTCACTACAAATGTACAGAGTGGTTATCTGAGTTATCGTGGTCTTTCTGTCAGCTCGAACCATTCTGGTCATTCTCCGTTGACCTCTCTCATCAGCAAGGTGTTTCCGTCCGCAGAACTGCCACTCATTGGATGTTTTTTGTTTTTGGCACCATTCAGAGTAAATTCTAGAGACTGTTGTGTGTGAAAATCCCAGGAGGTCAGCAGTTACAGAAATACTCAAACCAGCCCATACAGGTGTTCCTTATAAAGTGCTCAGTGAGTGTATACCAGCATATCCTGCATAAGCAGTAACACAAAAGGGTGCTTCAGTCCTCAGGGCCATTATCATGTCATGGCTATCAGACAAGAATCACACGAACATTGCAGGACTAACACAAATGCCACAACTATAGCAACTACATTTCCTTGTGCTATTAATGACAAAGATATTAAATTTCATAGAGAGGAACATTATGAAGATGTGAAGGCAGATTTATAGATGACATCTGAAACAACAGTATTTCTAACAGTAATGATAATGTTTGTAGTAATTATGACACCACTGTTTGTGATGACAACATTCCAACGTCCTTTACAATGACATGTCTCCAATGGAAAAATCTAATAACAGAAAAACGAAATAGTAGATCATTGCAGACACACTTGGCTGAACATATTTTCCTCCAACAGAACTCATTTGCCTTTAAATGCTATTCAAATATTTATAGAAACATCTTGTTTTCTTAGTGCCATCTATTGATCTTGCGATACTTAAATGAGCTCTTCCCCCTGTGCTGTCAAACATTACCATGTTTAATCACAACTAATAGAGATATATTAAGACTGCAACAGATCAAATCCTGAACAGATTGCAGGAAAATTATAAATAAGCAGTTGATAAAAGGAATGTTGATAAAGCTCATAAGTTAAACAAGTAGTTTGCATATTGCATACCCAATGTATATAGTCCATGTATGGCTTGAAAGTGGAAATGTTCTTCTGATGTCAATAATAATTGGTGCTGCTAAGGCAAGCATTACTGTTACTAGTATTGTTCATACAGTACTGACTTAATGAGGTGAGCTATTACTTTTTGTATAAATCACACTTACAATTTTCATCTGGCAGACAATAAAACAATCCTCACATTGAAGGAGGGTCCCAAGCCATGTCTTGCATACAGAATATCATAGAGACTAGGGAGTGGACTTTTGTGACATGAACAACTAGGCAACCACCGAGCAATCATGTAGCATTGCCCTAGCAACCACTAAGCCCTTGGCAACTGTATAACAATGTCCTGGCAATCATCCACAACACCCTGGCATCATGGCAGTGAGTTTTGCAATTTAGCTTCAATCAACACTAATTTTCAATCTTGCGTGATCTGGTTGCTAGTAATGCAACTCACATTTAGTGTGGATAACTGTTTAGAACCATTAAGAATTGATGGTGTGTTCAAGCCATGGCCTAGAGGTTAAGGGCATTGGCTCCGAAACACTAAGCCCACTCTCATGTAGAGAGGCAGGTTCAAGACCAGCCCAGTTTATGTTTCCATCCCATTTACTCTCACCATTTCCTGTCATACTGAATCTATTATATTTTAAACTAAAAACAAAACTGCAAAAGTCGCAAAATAAAATGAAATGTTTGATGATGCAAAATTTTTCCTTGTCTATTGGCTTTTTGATAAACAGCTTAACCAATACCCGGACTTTCTTACCAGTGTTGGGTAAGTTCCTTAAAAATAGTAATCCAATACAAATGACAAATTATTTCTCTATAATTGTAATCAACTTATGTTTCTGACTGATTCATGGGACAAGTAATCACATTACTAATTACTTTTCTTTTAAATTTTTTTTTTTTTTTTAATTCACAGAAAAGCTTATGTTTTTCTGCTCGAAATCAAAATGTCTATATTTCCTCCCTGTTCATTTTCATTGTCACTTCAGCTGTCACAAAAACACAAACAGATGTACACATGAACATAATTCATGTTTTAAATGTACAGTGGCAAGAAAAAGTATGTGAAGCCTTTGAAATTACCTGCATTTATGTATAAATTTGCTTTCAAATCTGGTTTGATAAGTTACAATAATGAAGAAACACAATCTGTTTTAACTAATAACACACAAATTATTGTATTGTTTCTGTACATATTGAATACATCATTCAAACATTCACAGTGTATGCTGGAAAACGGATGTGAACCCCTAGGCTAATGACGTCAACAAAAGCTAATTAGAGTCTGGAGTTGGCAAACCTGGCATCCAATTAATGAAACAAGATTGGAGGAGTGGATCAGTGTTACTTTGACTCATAAAAAGTACTTAAACATTGTGAGTTTGCAATTCACAAGAAGTATCTGCTGACATGGATCATGCCTCGCAAAAATAAGATCTCAGAAGACCTACGATCAAGAATTATTGCTTTGCATAAATCTGGAAAGGGTTAAAAAGTTATCTCGAAGAGCTTAGATATTCATCTGTCCACAGTTAGACAAATTTTCTATAAATGAGACGATTTAGTACTGTGGCTACTCTCCTTACTAAGTGGCTGTTCAGCAAAAATGACTCAAAGGGCACCGCAGAATGCTCAGTGATGTAAAAGAAAAAGAACCCTAGAGTGACATCGAAAGACTTGATTTGACATCTAATTGACATTGGTTAACATCTCTAACCAAAATGTTTTGTGAACAGATGAAACTAAGTTTGGTAAGAACACGCAGCACTACGTATGGCATAAAATGGGCACCACATACCAACATGAAAACATCATCCCAACGGTGAAGTATCTGGGGCTGTTTCGGGGCCTGGATCGCTTGCCATCATCAAGGGAAAAATGAATTCCCAAGTTTATCAAGATATCCTACAGGATAATTTTAGGGTGGATGTGCACCAGCTGAAGCTCAGTAGAAGTTGGGTGATGCAGCAGGACAATGACCCAAAACATAGAAGTAAATTCACTACAGAATGGGTTAAAAAAAAGAAAATCCACCTTTTGGAGTGACACAGTCAGAGCCCAGACCTTAATACAATAGAGATGCTGTAGACTGACCACAAGAGAGGCGTTCACACCAGACATACTGAGAATATGGTTGAGCTGAAGCAGTTCTGTAAGGAAGAATGGTGAAAAGTTATTTCTGAATGTTGTGCAGGTCTAATCCACATCTACCAGAAAAACTTGGTTGAGGTTATTGCTGCCAAAGGAGGATCAACCAGTTATTAAATTCAAGGGTTCACTTACTTTTTCCACAGCACTGTGTAAGTTTAATGTGATGTGTTCAATACAGACATGAAAGATTATAATTGTTTGTATGTTGTTTGCTTAAGTACAGTGTGTCTATACGTGTGACTTTGCTGACGATGAGATCACATTATATGACCAATTAATGCAGAAAACCAGCATTTGCCACTGTATTCTACATAAATATTATTCTTTTAATGTAGAAATATGTAACCCAAGTATGTACTTAAAAGTAACCTAACTGAAAGTCAGTAAATAATCTGATTACAAGAATTTAAATTATAATGTTTTACACTACTTTTTGACTTAAAATAATATGATTATAGTAACTAATTGCTTTGTAATCGGATTATACCCAACACTGATACTTACTGATTTTGTTGCAGCAGAACAGCTTTGCATGTATTATTCACCAGTCGTGACAATGTTATTTGTACAATATTTAGTGCAAACTATTTCATGTGCATGCACGAGCAATCAGCTTTAGCAAATCTGGCCTTTTGCTGCATGCTCTAATTTCCTCAAAGTCCTTACTGTACAACACACTGCATTTCAGGCCTGGCTTTTTCCAAAACTCCTAAGAGTTCAATATATGTTCAAAATCTGAGGATTTTGACTTCTTTGCCATGTTTACCTCAAAGAGCAAATATACAATTGGGTATATCGAATCTCACCAGATTATAACATGAAAATAATTAGAAAAACTAGCAAAGTGCGCAGAGCTAGTCGTTCACACGTCTGCTACTCGCATGGCGTCACGTGTCCCTACGAGACACATTTTTAAAGGTTGAAATTTTTTTTTAACTTGACACGGCATCTGAAAACAGTGCTCCTGCACGAGACTCTGAGTAAACTATGAAACACGGAGAAACGGTCAAAAACTTCCATCTAGCGCATGTTTACATAGAAAAACACTTGGACTGTGTAGATGGCCTTAAAAGCGTGTGGTGTGAACCCCTTAGGTGGAGGTCTTGGTCCATTGCATCTTGCTTTCTTATCAGCATTTCTCAGATTAAGCAATGGGTTTTAAAACACTTTGTGAGGAGAGAAGGTCAATTTGGAAATGTTCATCTAGAGATCCTCGCATTCTGTTCCATTCTGTTGTGCTCCATCTGTTTGAACAGCACCTAGCCTTGGCTCATAGTCTGAGCCGCTTCACCACCGAGTTCAGCCGAATACAATTACTACCAGAGAATATTATTACCGTACATACAACTGTAATAAATCAAACATACTGTAGTATCACCTTTTTTATGGCGCTTTAGTCAGGGGTAGTACTGTGGCCCAATTCCAACACCATGTTAACAAAAAACTGTCAACTGAAGGGTTTTTTTCTCCCCTCGTCTTACTTTTTACTTAACATTTGAGCATATAAACTAGCTAAAATATATACTGTGTATATATATTTAAAAAAAAAAAAAGTTGTTATGCAATTTAGTTTAAAATTTAATGCACATTTTTTTAGAGCCAGGAATGTTCTTTGCAATAACACAGTGCTGTTTGGCTTGTACGTGTTCATTGCACCCTCTTGAGGACTGAGGAAACAACGTCAATTTAAAAATCTGGTGACTTTGAAACTCTAAGGGCCTATTTACACTTGGACACCTCATGTGTTTTTACTGGTCCGATTGCTATCCAATTGAATAAGCTCATTCCATTTACATTTGGCCACATCAATGTGCCTCCACCAAACTTCAATTCCCTCGCAATATGCAAATAAAAAAGAGTTCACCTCCGTGATTATGCTAATTCCAGGCAGTGAATTTAAAAGATGTGCTTTATTAATTGATTCCAAGTGAATTTGCACAGCACGCGTGTGTCTGTGTATGGGCGCGCTGTGTGTTTTACCCCTCGGGGCTTCTCGAAGGCAAGACACGTCATGCGCATCAGCTGCGCTCATGTCAGTGTTTAGTTTCAGTTTCATCAGCGATCTGCATCAAATAAATGAGGAAAAAAGTTTTGTCTCTCCTACAACATGCAATTGTCTCTTTCTCTGTTATTATTTACTGTGCGATGTAAGCCCTATGCAAATATTCAGTGACAGCTGTTATGTTTAGCTTTTTTCCTATGCTGATGTAGCGCTGTTTGGGTAGGGTCAAGTTTACATATGCGACTTGAACAACCAGATGCATTTAGACTTGACCAGTTTCAAATGGAATGCGTCTCAAACCACCTCCTGAAGTGGTTTGAGCGATCGGACTGCAATCTGTCTCGAATGCATTTCCGAGGGCATAGCTATCCGATCAGTGAAAATGCACGAAGTGGCCAAGTGTAAACAAGCCCTAATTTAATTTGAATTTTGGTAATATTTAAGGTAAAAATTTGCATTTAGTTTCTCAGCCCTGCTGACAGCCCTACCTCACACAAACCAATTTTTGTATCATCCAGAGAGGTTTTGTAAGATTCGCCATAAAAGATCTGTCTTATTATTCAGTGAGATTTCACATTCTGAGTAACTTTATTTACAAGACGTACAGAGTGAAAATCAAGGTCGAAGCTGTCTTGTTACCATGGTAAAGTATTTTCTCACATATCTGATCAGTGTGAGTGTGTGTGTGGATCAGTTCCAAAGTTGGCTTAACTGTAGTTAAGAGGCAGAGTGGGCAGTGCCAATAGAGAGTGAGGTGTGTTAGAGCTCAGACTTGCACTCTTAATGAAATATACACCCAAGACATCAAGAATATTGAGCATTACATATTTATCTTTGGTGGCCTTCTCATTAAAAAAGAATCACTATATATAAACTCGAAACGTCCTCTCACTTTCAACTGCTTTTATTTTCAGCAAACTTAACATGTATAAATATTTGTGTGAACATAAAAAGATTCAACAACTAAGACATAAACTGAACAAGTTTCACAGACATGTGACTACAGAAATGGAATAATGTGTCCCTGAACAAAGGGGGGGTACAAAAGTAACAGTCAGTATCTGGTGTGGCCACCAGCTGCATTAAGTACTGCAGTGCATCTCCTCCTCATGGACTGCACCAGATTAGCCAGTTCATGCTGTGAGATGTTACCTCACTTTTCCACCATGGCACTTGCAAGTTTCTAGACATTTCTGGGGGGAATGGCCCTAGCCCTCACCTTCCGATCCAACAGGTCCCAGACATGCTCAATGGGATTGAGATCCGGGCTCTTCGCTGGCCATGGCAGAACACTGACATTCCTGTCTTGCAGGAAATCATGCAAAGAACGAGCAGTATGGCTGGTGGCATTGTCATGCTGGAGGGTCATGTCAGGATGAGCCTGCAGGAAGGGTACCACATGAGGGAGGAGGATGTTTTCCCTGTAACGCACAGTGTTGAGATTGCCTGCAATGACAACAAGCTCAGTCCGATGATGCTGTGACACTGCCCCAGACCATGACGGACCCTCCACCTCCAAATCGATCCCACTCCAGGCCTCGGTGTAACACTCATTCCTTTGACGATAAACGCGAGTCCGACCATCACCCCTGGTGAGACAAAACTGCGACTCGTCAGTGAAGAGCACTTTTTGCCAGTCCTGTCTGGTTCAGCGAAGGTGGGTTTGTGTCCATAGGTGACGTTGTTGCCGGTGATGTCTGGTAAGGACCTGCCTTGCAACAGGCCTACAAGCCCTCAGTCCAGCCTCTCTCAGCCTATTGCGGACAGTCTGAGCGCTGATGGAGGGATTGTGCATTCCTGGTGTAACTCGGGCAGTTGTTGTTGCCATCCTGTACCTGTCCTGCAGGTGTGATATTCGGATGTACCGATCCTGTGCAGGTGTTGTAACACGTGGTCTGCCACTGCGAGGACGATCAGCTGTCCTTCCTGTCTCCCTGTAGCGCTGTCTTAGGCATCTCACAGTACGGACATTGCAATTTATTGCCCTGGCCACATCTGCAGTTCTCATGCCTCCATGCAGCATGCATAAGGCACGTTCAAGCAGATGAGCAGGGACCTTGGGCATCTTTCTTTTGGTGTTTTTCAGAGTCAGTAGAAAGGTCTGTTTAGTGTCCCAAGTTTTTATAACTGTGACCTTAATTGCCTACTGTCTGTATGCTGTTAGTGTCTTCACGACCGTTCCACAGCTGCATGTTCATTCATTGTTTATGGTTCATTGAACAAGCATGGAAAACATTGTTTAAACCCTTTACAATAAAGATCTGTTAAGTTGTTTGGATTTTTACAAAATTATTTTTAAAATATGGTTTCCTGAAAAAGGTACGTTTTTTTTTTTTTTGCTGAGTTTATATATATATATATATATATATATATATATATATATATATATATATATATATATATACACCATATTGCCAAAAGTATTCACTCATCTACCTTTAGACGCATATGAACTTAAGTGACATCCCATTCTTAATCCATAGGGTTTAATATGACGTCGGCCCACCCTTTGCAGCTATAACAGCTTCAACTCTTCTGGGAAGGCTTTCCACAAGGTTTAGGAGTGTGTTTATGGGAATTTTTGACCATTCTTCCAGAAGTGCATTTGTGAGGTCAGACACTGATGTTGGACGAGAAGGCCTGGCTCGCAGTCTTCGCTCTAATTCATCCCAAATGTGCTCTATCGGGTTGAGGTCAGGACTCTGTGCAGGCCAGTCAAGTTCTTCCACACCAAACTCGCTCATCTATGTCTTTATGGACCTTGCTTTGTGCACTGGTGCGCAGTCATGTTGGAACAGGAAGGGGCCATCCCCAAACTGTTCCCACAAAGTTGGGAGCATGGAATTGTCCAAAATCTCTTGGTATGCTGAAGCATTCAGAGTTCCTTTCACTGGAACTAAGGGGCCAAGCCCAGCTCCTGAAAAACAACCCCACACCATAATCCCCCTCCACCAAACTTCACAGTTGGCACAATGCAGTCAGACAAGTACCTTTCTCCTGGCAACCGCCAAACCCAGACTCGTCCATCAGATTGCCAGATGGAGAAGCGTGATTCGTCACTCCAGAGAACGCGTCTCCACTGCTCTAGAGTCCAGTGGCGGCGTGCTTTACACCACTGCATCCGACGCTTTGCATTGCACTTGGTGATGTATGGCTTGGATGCAGCTGCTCGGCCATGGAAACCCATTCCATGAAGCTCTCTACGCACTGTTCTTGAGCTAATCTGAAGGCCACATGAACTTTGGAGGTCTGTAGCGATTGACTCTACAGAAAGTTGGCGACCTCTGTGCACTATGCGCCTCAGCATCCGCTGACACCGCTCTGTCATTTTACGTGGCCTACCACTTCGTGGCTGAGTTGCTGTCATTCCCAATCGCTTCCACTTTGTTATAATACCACTGACAGTTGACTGTGGAATATTTAGTAGTGAGGAAATTTCACGACTGGACTTGTTGCACAGGTGGCATCCTATCACAGTACCACGCTGGAATTCACTGAGCTCCTGAGAGCGGCCCATTCTTTCACAAATGTTTGTAGAAGCAGTCTGCATGCCTAGGTGCTTCATTTTATACACCTGTGGCCATGGAAGTGATTGGAACACCTGAATTCAATTATTTGGATGGGTGAGCGTATACTTTTGGCAATATAGTGTGTATATATATATATATATATATATATATATATATATATATATATATATATATATATATATATATACACTATAGGGTTGTAACGATACCACAATTTCAGTAGTCGTTAACAATACCAGTAAAATTTCAAGATTCTTGAAACCAATTTCGATACCACAACAAAACGGGATAATGAATACAAAGTGAATACAAAAATAACTGCATGTTTCCTTCATGTTTTTTAATTAGGTAAACAGCTTAGTTTAATTCAACTTCAGCATCAAAATGGTGTCTAATCAAATGAATTCCTAGAATTTTAATCAAATAAAAATAGAACAAATACTTTTCAACATAACATTGCATTTTTTTTATCAAATAAAGTGCTTCTGTAAAAAATTATCTAGCATTATCTAAAACACAACATTGCTCTTATTTCTGCAAAATAAAGTGCTGCAAAACAGAGTATTACATTATAAATGAAAACACCAATAAAAACTTTTATTCAGTACAACAGCACTCTTGCTTGCACTATATTTCTTAAACATTATTATTATTATTATTATTATTGTTGTGAATACACATTTTAGTGAATATTACATTTTACCTTACAGTATTAAAATTTCTGTCGCAAGTTGAATCAAGCTTTTATTTTTACTTATTTTAGCTTTACACCTCCGCATAAGCAGTTGTTTAAATAACCCAGTGTGATTATTAAAGCGCAAAATGCTGCAATTAAATTATATAACATAATCTGCATGCACTATGTGCCTCACAGTGAAAATGCGCTCTGTTCTGTCATTATCACAACACGTACAATGCGTATGATGCTTTTAAATGCTGAGATTTTAGCATATGAACAGCTTCACAAATTCACTGTAAAGCAAGCAGCACATGCAGACAGTATTTTTTTTTTATTAATTCGCAGCCTTTTTCAGTAAGATAGTCACACTAGGACCTATAATGATATTAATTAGATTAATTGTGCAACAAAAAAAAGCATCACAATCTAAATAAATCAGCTAAATATCTTAAAAAGATCAGATTTATAAACATTCTTAATCATAAATGTCTCAAAGAAGTCTTACTGTCATCCGAGACATATTTATTGAAGTCTTATAGACGTATTGCAGCAAACAATGTAAAAAAATACGTCTTCCAGATATAAACACACACATCAAATAGACGTCTGGATGATGTACTGGACATGTGCTTTAAGGGGTCGGACAGCACGCATGTGTCAAATTGAGTCAGTGCTCGGTATTAGCAGTACTGCAGAACCACTGGTATTGTTACTAGTGGTCAACCAATATATATCGACGAGGCTGATAATTTGGCCGATATTCAGACTTTTTTAATTATCGGCATCAGCCGATAAATTTTCCCCTTTGGCCGATTTGTTTCTTGAGGGCGCTGTGAAGCGACTGAGACATGTAAATGACCAGTCACAGTTTGTTTTGTTGTTACGTGCCATCATGTTGCTACAATAATAGACCAGTGTGCAACACAGTGTCATTTAAACAGTCCGCATATCAGAGCCGCAGTAGACACATTTGAGCTCATAACGTTAAAGTGCTCGCATGTTTCATTCTCCCTCTCTCTCCTCAACGGGTCCCTGTAACTTTTTACTGTCTTGTCTAATGATAAAAAGGCAAATTTCAATAAAACAAATATCATATAGCGTCTGCAAATATGCACATATCTCGTTTAAACAGATGTAATAAACCAACCTCACACAATTTGAACAAATCCAGCATCCTGTGGAGCACGTATTCTATCAGACTCTCCTCAGCAGTTCCCTGTAACTTTTCTAATGATAAAAGGCAAATATAAATAAAACTATTATCTATTATATACTGTCTGCAAATATGCAGATATCTCGTTTAAACAGATGTAATTCACGAAACTCACGAAAATCCAGCGCTTTCTTCCCGTCGAGCGCTCACCTAATATCTTCCTCTGAAGCACTTATTCCATCAGCCAGAATCAAAATTTCAGGATCAGGATCAAAAGTTCCTCTGATTCACAAATTATGATGGCAATCCAAGCAGGCAATCCAGGTCATTTAAACTGTCAGGAGATTTCTGCTCACGCTGGATACGCATGAGTGTGTGAGTATGACCAAAGTCTTTCTAGCAAATCAGTCCACTGTCGGCCATGTTTGGAATGCTCTCAGGAGACAATTTCCAGTCATGAAAGTGCAGCTCCTATCTACTTGAATAGAGAAAGACCAAAATCTCCAAAACGGTTGGTCAAGATTACGATCAAAGGACATATTTCAAATCAGCAGAAAAATCTGACAACACAGGTATCATAAATGGTGCTTCTTTACTCCTCAGATTACATTAAAAAAAAAAAAAAAAAAGCTATTTTCCCAGCTTTTATGGTTAATGTACATGCGCGTTCTCGAGTTGATTGACGGACAATGTTTGTATCTAAAAGGTGATTGGCTCTTTTACCTGTAAGGCAGGACTTCCTATCTACATCCATTGACTGTTGGCTGCAGTTGGGTGTACTAATTTTTCCCATTCATTTTAATAGAAGTGGCCCATCTCTGCTGCAACTTCAAGGTAAAAGCGCTTCACCTGTGCTGAGTAAATGTACATTTGAACAAATGGTTAATTTGGTATTTTTTGAGATAAAGCAATTGCTAACGTTGACATGCCATCTATGGTTGCTGGACTACTGTGTGTACTGTTATGTCTGTACAGTTCCCAATGCGTTCTAAGTCCTCGTGGTGGCGTAGCAACTCGCCTCAATCTGGATGGCGGAGGACGAATCTCAGTTGCTTCCGCGTCTGAGACCGTCAATCCGCGCATCTTATCATGTGGCTTGTTGAGCGCATTACCGTGGAGATATGGTGCGTGTGGAGGCTTCACGCAATTCTCTACGGCATCCACACACAACTCACCACGCGCCGACGAGGAGGTTACCCCATGTGACTCTACCCTCCCTAGCAACCGGGCCAATTTAGTTGATTAGGAGATCTGGCTGGAGTCACTCAGCACGCACTGGATTCAAACTCGCGACTCCAGGGGTGGTAGTCAGCGTCAATACTCGCTGAGCTACCCAGGCCCCCGTTATGTCCTTCTTCCTAATATATTAACAATTTCTTCATGTGCAAATAAATTACTAAAATTTGATGATTAAACAGAAATCAGAAGAAACTGCTATATACCATTTTTTTAGATTCTTTTTTACAAAGTTAAAGTTTTGTGTGAAATTGAGTAAATATAGTGCTAAATAACATTTATTCATTTTTTAGCAATTTTATGTTTATGTTACAAATTATGTTTACTCTATTAAATTGTGTTATGTATCGGCATTGTATTGGCCTATTGGCCACCCTGCTCTCTGGATATCAGCATCGGCCAATAAAAAACCCATATCAGTCGGCCACTAATTGTAACAACTTTTTAATTTTAGTATCGACTTGGTACCGAAGTACCGGTATTTTTGACATCCCTAATATACTCTATAAACTCTATATATCACTATATAAATCACCTATATCACAGCTCAACAACAATAGAGGACAACTATTAATCTTAACAAAAGGTAGGTTTACAGTGCATGTCAGTGACTATATATTCTAGTGGAAGGATGGCACATAAAGAATTTGCTTAGTTGAAAAACTTTTAATGAAAATGTGTATCCTTAATATTTTAATTATGTTAGCAATAAGCAACAAATGCAATAAGAAACTCAATGCTGTACTATACTGTAAATATAGTCACAGCTGAAGGTGTTGTAGGCACTCATGTGTCATGCATTATTGCAATAATAACAATGTAAAGTTAAGAAATTGTTATAGAAATATATTATCATCATTATTACTATAATAATTTATTATAATTATTATTTAATAGTAATTTATTTATTTAATAATTTTTTAACTTACTATACAGTCCTGGTAAACCATCAAGCCTTTATTTCGGTGGAAGCTTTTATTTTGAAATCTGAAGGGAAAGAAGTTTATGTTGTTTGAAGTTGAGTTGATACAGTGAAATGCTGTCATCTGCCTTGCTGTCAACAAAAACCCACTCTCATGGGGTTATTTCAAATGTGTATAGTAAATTGTAGCGGCCAAACATAGAGGTATGTGAAATTACGTAAATGTGCAATTAAAGTAAATCTGGGGCACTTTAAATAATGCGCTCAGTGCAGGTTAGCACACTTAACTGAACTTGGAGCACATCTTTCACTCAGGGCACCAGATAGATAGAGTTTGTGTGTATGGAGCACAGAACCACTCTGAAACCACATGTGTAATACAATTATCCCGTTTACATGTATTTAAGAAGCCACTACACACTCTAGACAAAACAGCCGTGCACATAGGCGCAGCACAGCGGGTTGAGACTATTTATTTATTTAATTAAATCGTAGCCCTCGCAGTTTGAAAATCGCACTGGGTCACATCGCGATTTCGATTTTATTTTGGTTAATCATTCAGCCCTACCAGAGGTCTTCAACCATTTTCAGGCCAAGGACCCCTTGGTGGGTAGAGAGACGGAGCCGGAACCCCTGTTCCATATTGTATAAAATTGAGTGTTGCATTTTACGCCTATAAAAACGTGTATCGTAGGCTACAATATTATTGTATGTACATACTTCATGATGTTTACATTGCAAAGCAAATAATCATTAAATGCTGCCCTGCTGAAAAGCATAAGCTGGTTGGCTGGTTTTAGCTGGTCGCCCAGCCTGGTCATTGCTGGCCAGGCTGGTTTTAGAGGGGTTTTGATCACTTTTTTGAGCTGTCAGGCTGGTCCTAGCTGGCCTTAGCTGGTCAGGCAGGTCTTAGCTGGTCTCCCAGCCTGACCAGCTAAAAAGTGTTCAACATCCTTCTGAAACCAGCTAACTCACCAGCCTGGCTACGCTGGGTGACCAAACAGCTTAAGATGGTTTTAGCTGGTCTTTTCAGCAGGGTGCACAGCAGGGGTATGCAACATTTTTGACATTTAAAATTTTCCTTGTTACTGTGCCAAGCCTCCTCCAAAAAGAAAGAGAAAGAAGACAGACAGACAAACACACAGAAAAATAGACAGTCCCTGTTCATGCAGAATAAAACAACTTTCATAAGGTTATTAAAATTGAGTTTTCACCGCATGTGAGCGATTGATTACATATATTTTAAAATTACTGTTCATTTCATTGAGTAAAAATTTGTAATGAGGAAAACAATGACTGAGTGCACCTTTAATATTGTTGATTTTAGAGTCACTGTCATGTGTGTGTGGAACATTAAGGACGTGTATGCCAGCTTGATAATCTCAGCGGTAACTATTTATTTACACCAGGCAAGTAAGCTATTGTTCTGACAGCAAAAAGCAACTAATAATTACAGAACTGTACGCTTTTGTCTTCTCAACCACACAGCACGACCACCGCATGGCACAATCACTGCAAAGCAGACACGTTTACTCACGTGACCATCCACTGCAGTGCTGCTAAACCTGATGTGTGTCGCGCTTTGAGTGGCTTGTGATGAGCAGTGGTCACGTGAATGGTCTGTCCGACTCTGGGCTGCGCGCTTCTGCTGACTAGCGCTGTTTAGTCACACTTTAAGATTTGGCATGCAGGTGAGGACTTTAACATGTCGATGGATTAAAATACATACTCCTCTCTTTCACTATCGCTCACGTGTAAGTGATTATTACAGATGCCAATGGTGGGCCAAACAATCATTTGTGGGCCCCCATGCAGTACCACCATGGACACCCTGGGTGTCGTGGTACACCTGTTGAAGACCCTTGGATTAAAATGTAAACTGTAAGAAATTTCAGCCATTTTGCTAAATTCCATCAGATTTAGTCACTGAATTAGACCCCCATCCCTTCAATCACACATCCTCTCATTAAAATCCACCTTCTAAATGAAAAAGTCAGCAAACCAGAATGTCCAAAATGACTGAAAGAAAGCATTTTTGATTAGCTAGTTTTCTGAAAGGGCAGGCCAATCCCTTGACACTTCATTAACATTTACAGAGACATAGAGACAGGTGTGGTATTTTAGGGCACCTATTTTATCTGTGACGAAAAATGTGTTCCAACTAAAAACTCCTTACTGCACCTTTAAGTATAGTTTTTGTGCCGATATTGTGGAGAACATCCTTTAACACGTGACAAGTGATAGATTAGCAGCTTTAACAGGAGTCTATTGCAACTAATGAAAGACATTACATCAGCAAAGCACATCATGCAGTATTAAGCTACAAATCTTTGCTCAACATTAACTTCTTGCCTTAATGACGTCTATCCTCTAGCCTCCAGGCCAGCACGTGCCACACCCTCTAGCCCCGCACTAAACTCAGGGTGGCAGAGAGGAAGTGGCACAAGTCAAATGACCCTGCTTACCTGAGCAAGTATCAATCTCTTCTCTCCTCTTTATCCTCTAGTGTTTCTGCTGCTAAGGTTGACTATTACCAGAATAAGATTAGTAACACATCAGATTCCCACAAAATATTTTCAACTTTCTCTTCTCTTCTTTATCCTCCTCCATTTCTGCCCACTACCTCTCTTGTCTGCTGATTACTTTGCCACATTTTACTAACAAAGTAGCAAACATCAGCAGCCAGTTCTCTTCACCACAAATGCACAACCACTCTCTTCCCTCATTCCACCCTCTGTTTTCCTCTCTCTCCCCTCTCTGTCTCCAAAATGCTTCTTTCTATCTGTCATACCACCTGTCCCCTTGACCCTATTCCCTACCATCTTCTACAAGCTACCTCTCCATCAATCCTTTCCGCACTTGCACACATCATCAACGCACCTCTTACGAATGAAAACTTTCCCAAAACATTCCAGCAGGCTCGAGTAACCCCACTGCTCAAAAAAAACCAACACATAACCCAACAGCAATTGGTAACTACAGACCGGTCTCTCTCCTAGCTTTCCTGGTTAAAACTCTTGAGTGTTGTGTTCAACCAGTTGTCTGCTTTTCTTTTACATGATAACCTACTCAACAGACATCAGTCTGGCTTCAAAAAAGGACACCCAACGGAGACTGCCCTCTTGTCAGTAGTTGAAACTCTGGGGAGAGCTAACTCTGCATCATATAACCTTATACTTCTTGACTTGTCTGCAGATTTCGACACAGTGAACCACCAGATCCTCCTGTCCACCCTCTCAACCTAGGCATCATAGGAACTGTGCTTGCATGGTTTCAGTCATACCTCACCTATCGCTGGGCGATAGGACGATGTTATCGGATATCGACGATGTCTTACAAAGATCCCAGTGCTGATTGCGACATTCATTGACAGACGATGATCGACAATATCAGGAAATGGCAAAACCATGGATCTAGGAAGTCGCCAAATATATTAAACAGTAGCCCAGGGTGTGAAACCAGCACCCGCCACCCACAAAATGCAACGAGGCTGAATCCAGTCCGCAAGCTCCTCATCCAAATGTATTTCATGCGGGTCATTTTGCTCATCTACCTGCAACAGGTGGGCGACCTGTAAGATGTCTCGGAGTGACACATGACAAGAAATGCTGTTGGTCACAAAGACACACGCTTGAAGACACACTTTATTATATTTTGAAGAACAGACAAAAGAAAAGCCGTCAATGCTTGTGTCTGATTCACTGTTTGTTCAGAGTCATGCAGTGCAAGCCTGTCTTGTGGAACAAATACATGTAAAGAGTTTTCACTTCTTTGTTCCATTCATCTGAAAAAATTCATCTATGAGAATGCTGCAAATTACCTCAGATCATCTTAGGAGGTGCTGTGAGTTTAGTTTGCTTTATTTCCACGTAGTTAGCATGCATTGTGAATGCAACTCTGCAGGTTCAGTAATACTATATATCTTTGTATTAAAGAAACAAAGATGAAAGTGATTAAATCATAAAGTAATACAAGACACGTTCACCTTGAACTTAAAATTGCATTCTATATTATTTTCTTCAAGCAACATTAACTTTATAACCAAAATGCAATACAAACACAAATTCGATAAGAATACATTTGACAGCATTATTTTGGGAACACAAGGGAATTTATTAGGCTTATTTATTATGATTATTATTGTCTTTACATTTATAATTGTCTTTAGTTTTTAATCTGTATGCTATTAGTAATTTTCCACCTGGTGTCGTTGACGGATACTTGCGTGATGGCTAATGGAGCCGTTGGAGACGGTGGTTAAATGAGATGTTCAAATAAGGTGGTTAAATAAATTTTTTGATCACTTCGTTATTTTATTGCTTTTTTCGTTTAGTTTAAAGTGCAATATGAATTTAGAAATGTCTTTTAAGTTTTTCGTGTTTCAATAAATGAATACAATTTTTAAAGCAAAATCAATAAAGCAAAAAAATTCACTGACCCTCAGCAGGGGGGCTGACGATGTAATCATATCGCAATATTTTTTAAGCTGATTATCGATAAAATTATTGTTACATATCACCCAGCCCTACCTCACAAGCAGATCCTTCAAGGTCACCTGGAGAGCAGCTGACCACTGGTGTTCCTCAGGGATCAGTGCTTGGAACCCTCCTCTTCTCGTTCTCCACTACATCACTCGGAATGATCATTAAGGCACATGGCTTTTCCTACCACTGCTACCCAGATGATATGCAGCTTTACCTGTCGTTCCAGCCTGACGACCACACCATCTCAGCTTGCATCTCTGTCTGCCTCTCAGAGATCTCTGTCTTGGATGAAGGAAAGCCACCTTCAGCTCAACTTTGCCAAGACAGAACTCCTTGTGATCCCAGCCAACTCATTTGTTGACCACAACATCACCATTCATCTTGGTTCAACTACACTAACACCAACCAGGATAGACAGACCACAGGCCACATCTCATCAACATCCCGGTCTTGCAAGTTTATGCTTTACAGCATCAGGAAAAACAGACCTTTCCTGTTAAATATATTGTCATATGATAATTATTTTATGTTATGTATGGTAGTCAAACAAAGGAAAGCCTCCAGTGCCACCATTAACAGCAGGAGTGCTCAGACTTCTATGTAATGAGACCTACTTTTTCATCATGTTACTGCAGCTAGATCTACCATGTACAATAAAGGCTATACATTATCACAATACCAAAATTAGTCGGTAGTGAAATTTGACAATTCTCAATACCAGTTTCAAAACCACAACAAATAATAACACTAACTAATATGTTAATTATGGAAGAATGGTTTCAAATTCTTAAGTAATTATTCAAGACTAGTAAACAGTCAGTAATAAAATAACAATAAAAAAAAACAGCAATGAATAGAAATAGATTAAAAATAATAGAACAAAAAATTCAAGTTAAGACAATTCAGTGCTTTTTTTAACAGCTTTAAAAGTTTTTAACAGCAGTAGGCTATCAAGTATTCAAGTAAAGATTCAGAATGAAATGCAACATAAAACTACTACTGGTCTTCACTGTATGATTATAATACATTAATACATTTTAAAGCTACTAAAGTTATCCAGTCAAGATCAGTGAGTGTTTTCTCATTTTCTTGTTATGGTTGTTTGATTATTATAATGACACACTAGACGGCAGCAGGTCTATTAGCTTACATTTATACTACAAGTCCGTCATTTTAATTCAAATCCACTTTTTTCTCCACTGTTTACATTCACTTTTGACATCACTCTCTGCGTTTACATGAATACCTCTCCAAAACGGGCACTTTGGCATAATTTTGAAATGTATTTGACCGTTCAGGTGCACATTAGCGCAAGCATTTTCGGAACACACGCGTATGTTCAGCACACACACACACTGTCAATCAAAAAGGGTGCAGCTGTTACTAGATCGCTTGCTAATTATAAACGTGCTCTCTGGATTACTTTCAACAGCAGAACAAGAATAAGAACTTTCTAATAAGTGACACAGGCCTAGGCTATCTGTCACTCTGTCAGTCTGGGTTTTTGTCTGACAGGACCGTGGCATCATCGTCCCATGTCTGTCTTGTGTTTCATTGCCTGTCTTTGTGTGAGTGCACGGTTTCGGTTGAATTCCCTGCCGTGCGCTCTTCGGTCTGTCTTTTTTCATGTCCGGAGCATGGTGTCTGGATCCTGACTTCCTGTCTGGTTCGGTTTCGGTCTGTGTCGGGGTCCGGACACTCATGCTCCATGTTCTGTCTGTTATTGAAGTGGGTGCATCACACTGTTGTCATCTTAGTGGCATGCACTCGCGTTAATAGTTTGTGTCTGTCTCTCGTGAACACAGGTGCGTCTCGTGTTGCGCTGCTCGTCCGGGTCGTGAGCTGTCTTGTGTTTTGTGTCTGGAGCATGATGTCCGGATCCTGTCTTCCCTGTCTAGTTCAGTTTCAGTCTGTGTCGGGATCCGGACACTTAAGCTCCATGTTCTCGTGACCGCGGACACGCGTTGCGTTCGCTTTGCTCTGCGCGCCCGGGTAGCGAGCTTTCTTTACGTTGTGCTGAGGTTCGGTCACTTCGGTCTGAGATTTCAGGTTTTGTGTGGCCGAACTCTCGCACAGGTGTCTTGTCTTGGTTTTATCGCCTGTTGTATGCATCATGTGGAGTTTGCCTCACGATGTACGCTCAAGTTCCGTTTAGTGTGAGAATGCATGGCATCGCTTTGTTTGGCATTGCTACGCATTCTCACGCTTTGTTTGTTGGTTCGCATGAGCGTATATTGTCTTGGCAATGTGCGCTCATGCCATTCGGGTGTTTTGTTGTCTTGTGAGAGCATGTGGCTTTGTTTTGTTTCTGTATCGCCGCGTGCCTCTCTGTCTTACGTCATACCCCACCTCCTTGTTTGCTTATTATTAGTTCATTTGCCTCACCTGTCCCCTGTTAACCCATTTGATTTCTCTCCCTATTTTTGCCTCCTCGTGTGTGCTGTACAGGGCCAGTTCGTTTTCTGTTTTCCAGTTGGTCCTGTGTGTTTGTTTGTTTATTCCAGTCAGTCAGTCTGTTGGTCGGTCTAGTTTCCTGTTCTGTTCATCCCTACACGGTACGGTTGGTCCTGTTCCCCACTGCCTTCTGCCCCAGTCCTGGATTACCTTTTTCCCCTATGGGGTAGTTTATGTTAGCTTTTTCCCCCTTGTGGGAGCTTTGGTTTGTTTTTGCCCTTTTTGTCTTGTTATAAACCCTTTTTTTTCTTCTTTTTTTTTTACTCTGCACTTGGATCCTGAGCCTCATTCTCTGATTGTGACAATCGTAACTGAAAATAAAATCAGATTAATCGCCCAGCCCTAATTGAACCCAATACATTTCTAAAAATCTACTTATCTAACATTTCTAGATACAATCTTATCCTGAACACAACCATCAATCATTTCTGCAATGAATGCTCCCTAAACGATTCTACTCATGCAAAATGAGCATGTACAGTAACATGTACAGTTACAGTACAATATGAATGACTTCCTCCCTGGATGGAACACATCACTGAGGAATGTAGTATTTAACACTTTGACCATGCGCTGACATTAAACATTAGATAATTTTTAAATGTCCAAAAAGCAAAGACGGCATCTATTTAAATTAGCCTGATGGGAATCAACACCAAATGTTTGTAATGATAATTACCAGCAAAGTCCAAATGTTTTTGCAATTACAAGGGAGAAAAGGGAGAAGGACTATGATCCATAACGAATTAAGCCTTTTTTCCCCTAACCGATACTGTGACCAAATGATTTCTTTTCTCCTTGGACTTTGATGCCTGATTCAGGAATGTATATCAGGGAATTGGGTTTCCATGTTTTTTGTTGTGCGGCACAGTGGCTTGAAGTTTCCAATAACATTCCTGATTAGGGAGACTATTCCTATTCACTCCAAGTCAAAAGGTAATACTACACTGACCCTTTGTTGGGTAAAAATCCCAATGTTTTGTTATGCTAAGAGGATGCGCTGGAAAGCTCCCTCCCCTTTTAATGAGAGTGAAAATATAAGGTGACACATTTGATCAAAACAATTTAGAAACTCACAAAGGGAGAGTCTCATTTTCCATAATCATTGCCAAGCTGAGACTGAATCTGCAAACTGTTTTTACATTTATTTATTTTTTTAACTAATTTTGAGGGGAAAACTGCAGAATCTTATTTTGTGCAACATTTACACTATTTACTCTCTCTTGTCCCTCTTTACTTTCATACCTTCTTTTTGGACTTCTCTACACCAACAAAAAAGTACCAACAAGGACCATGGTAATGCAATGACTTTCTGGATATGTACCAAGGTAATATGATCACATTCAACAAGTACACTTCACGTTTTTACACACACATTTGTTTTGCACGATCCTTCTGATCTAAAGGCTTCTTCATATACAGTATGCTAGAAATTCATTTAGTAGACAAATATAAATTGTGCCTATATATGAATCTCTTTTATATAAAATAAAACAAACGGCCGCATATGTCATCGAGGCTGTCTCGTTTCAGAAAAGCAAGTAGGACACTTCGAATGCAGCCTTCAAATGCAACCTTCTTTCACGGGAATTCGGAGGATGCATGAGGTGTATCCTTCGTGGGCACTCACAACCCACAATTATTTGCTTCAACGGAAATGTCTAAAATAAATTTCAATTTGCCTGTAAATATGATGTTCAAACACAAGGACTATTAATTCCCAAGCTGAAGTACCTCAGTAGATGGGTGCAGAGTATATAATATGTATAATTATATTAATATATAATTAAAATAAAGTATTAGACTAAAAGTACTATTTTCTTTTCTCTTTACATCTTTAAAACTCTCCTAAAATGTAGCTCATACATTCCCTTCCAGAGGGACTTTGTTCCTTCTCACTCAAAGCACTCGCGCTTGTTAAAGAGTGGCTTGCTGTCATAGCAACCGTGTTACGTTACATTTCCGTTTGTCCTACGAAGGCCTTCTCGTTTAAACAAGGCTTGTTTGAAGGAGGAAACTCGGAATACTGCAGCCTTCAAAGGACGTGTCCTACCTAGCACGCAGCCTTCCAAATGAGACACAGCCAAAGTTGCTACTTTGAAGTAGCTAATGTAGTTTTGAAAGTTTAACATGTTTGGTTGCTACATAATTCCCAAACTTTCTTTTGTGTTCATAGTTTTGAAGACTTTAACTATTATTCTAAAATGCAGAAAATAGTCATAATAGAGAACGAGTAGGTGTTTCCAGATTTTTGACTTAAATACAATAGTTCATGGATATAGTAATCATTCAGTACCATGGTATTTATCAAAGTACCATGTTATTACAATTCAATACCATCAATGTTACATGGTGTTGCCCGAGTCTTTTTTGAAAGAGTCTCTCTCTATTTTGCACTCTCGCTCTAATAACAGTTTTTTTTTTTCACCCTTGTTTGACCCTGCCTCTCTCTCAGCATGACGGCTTACAAATGCTTTGGGATTTGGGAGGTTGTGGGGTAAGGAGAAAGAGCCAAGCGTCAAGATCCAAACACGATCCTAGCAAGAGGAAACGTCATGGAGACAAAAGATGGCAGGCACTAGAGAGGCTATTGTTGTAGCTCTCAGTCTGAAATAGCTACATTTACCAGAATCACTGCCAGAGGAAGTCTGATTTGTTTTATGATTTTCAGGGTCAGAATAGTATGCATATCAGTGGGTGTAGAGGTCTGTATTGTGTTCACACACCGTTAGTGTACATGTTCTTGTTTATACATGTGCAATTGCAGGTCTGTGCCAAATTCAAGGCCAGATATTAACTCAAGGCCAGGAAACTTCAGGGTAAGCATGGGTCACGATGGTCAACTACTGTAGTTAGTTCATCTAGATTTTTTCATTTGCTTCTATTTAGCATTTTTTAAATTTAATAGAGGGTTTTTCCATTATAAATTACATTATCAGCATAACAATTTAAAAAAATGAACATGCCTTTCAGAATCTCTACGTATTTGGTATGTCCCTGTGTTGCTTAAAGGAATAGTTCACCCAAAAATGAAAATGATCTCATTATTCACTTACCCTGATGCCATCCCAGATGTGTATGACTGTCTTTCTTCAGCAGAACACAAAGATTTTTAGAAGAAGATAGAGAGCTGTCAGGTCCTTATAATGAATGTACATGTGTGCCAGCACACTGATGGTCCAAAAGTAATATTTATGCAGCAAAAAAGTAATCCACACGACTCCAGTAGATCAATAAATGACTTCTGAAGCGAATCCATACGTTTGTGTAGAAAATAACAAGATAATTAAAAGGTAATTAACTTTCAAAAAGAGCTTCCTGCCAGCAGCTGATGCATTACGTAGCTGTTAAGTGACGTAAGCACATCGACGAGATCACGCAAGAATTCGGAAGCAGTGCTTATTTACAACAGAAGAATGAACGTCACAAGAGAGTTCGGCCATTTCAAACAGCATCAGAGCCCTGGATGGAAGCGCCGATTTAAAGTAAAAAAAAATAATAATTATCGACTTGTTTCTTAAATAAACCTATCGATTTGCTTCAGAAGACATTCATCGATCAACTGGAGTCGCATGGATTAATTTATTGCTGCCTAAATGTGACTTTTGGACTGTCAAACTGCTGGCACCCATGTACTTCCATTATAAGGATCTGACAGAGCTCTATCTTCTTCTAAAAACCTTCATTTGTGTACTGCTGAAGAAAGACAGTCATACACATCTGGGATGGCATCAGGGTAAGTGAATAATGAGAGAATTAAAATTTTTGGGTCAACTATTCATTTAATGACAGCTAACACTTGAGCTGACATGGACTCCAAAGTTTGGGCTAAACCTTATGATCTATGTTATCCAGCATGATATATCCCAGCATATAGAAATCATTTTTTAATTTGTGTTGATTTTTTAATGCCAGTTCTTTCATTAGAGCATTGCGCCTTTAAAAATGAACCCATTTAAAGCACTAAAGACTAAAAAACTGAGCAATTTTTTAATTTGTCAAATACAATATATAAATCAGCCACAACGCACAAAAAAAAACCTCAGAAATTAAGGGGTGAGAATTTACAACTTGCAGAGTGTGAACTGGAGACATTATAACACAGAGCATTTTTTATTTTTTATTTTGTCCAATTAAATCTATAAATCAGACACAATGCAGAACACCCACACATAAATGAGGGGGTAAGACCATAACACACCCACAATGCAGACACACACACAAACAGAAATAAATGGGTGAGACTAACACAGCCAGAAGGCAGAACGCAGAACACGACACACACGACACACGCACACACACACTCACACATGCATGAACACAGAGAGCAAAGAACAATGTCTGAATTTTCTGTTTCATACAATAACTGAATTTTCACAGTCCATTGTTGTTACACCAGGTCAGATTTGACTGTAAGCATAATGTGATATTATTGCAAAAACTGACACTTAAAAAAAAAAAAATGCAAATAATACAAATAATAGTTTGATAATGTCTAAATATATATCTAAATGCATAACTTGTGATAAATCTTAGAACCACTACACAGTATGTGGCTGCATAAAACACCGGCATCTACTGGCTATTATTGTAAAACCTGATTTTCAAGTCATGTTATTTTTCTTTTTTTCACCAGTTGACATTAATCTGCCTTCAATACAGGACACATTCTCATATTTTCTTTATATTTCAACTATGTTTTTACTGTAGTGAAGTCACATAAATTTGCTAATTTGCATTTTAAAATGTCTTAAAAAAATAATAATTACATCTGTACTGTGTCCATTCAAAAATGACTATGAACAGCAAGAGGCCCTACTTGATCAGGGGATTGTTAAAGAGAAGGGTTAAAGAAGGCAGGTCAAGATGAAAATAGTAAATCTTTTAAAAACGCATCTCGATGAAAAACTGCATTCTGTTCCATTCCGTTGCACTCCATTTAGCTATTTTTTAACGCAAGCACTTTTGAAAGAATCTTTTGTAATCGCCTCCAAAGAAAAAAGTCTGATCGGGGTAAGGAGAACCTGACCTCCGCCAAATTATGAAGGCCTTCTTTAAGACTTGTCGAATTATTGTTCAGTCAACCTATCGACTAGTCGATTCTGACAATGTAGTTTTGCCCATCATCATTTGCACACAGCTCAAGGGCAACACAGAACATGACTTTCCTCTCCTGTCTTCTCACACTTGTATAAACAACCATCTGAGCACCACAGGCAACATGGACAGCAGACCCTTGTATTCCATGGTGATGGTGTTAAATGGATTTGAGCCAGATCCAGCCAAAATCTAACAGCCAAGCTCTACTGCAGCCATCCCTCATACAAACCAAAGGCCTAATGCCTCACTGTCTAAGCTACTCACCAGCATATCAGCCCACCTGCCTTCAGCAGCATGGAGCCAAAGTGTGTCCTCTGAACTGACTGTAAATGGAACAAGTTTGGCCATGTAGGGGTGCCATGTTGAGCTAAATCTTTCCTGCCGTGTGCTTCACTCGACCTTTTGTCCTTCCACTTTGTTGGTCTCTTTCCCTTTCATTTCCTACCTACACACTTCGCTTTCTCTTTTGCTCTCCCACCTTAATTAGTAATTAGTCCTTCCTTAATTTAGCAGACACTTTTAAATCAACATACAATACACTAATTATGAGGACAATCCCTCTGGAGAAACCCAGGGTTAAGTGCCATGCTCAAGGAAAACGGTGATAGTTTATATCTTGTTCCTGGTGGGGATCAAACCAGCAACCTTCGGATTACTAGCCCTGAACTTTAAAATCAACATGAAATGGCATTTGAAACATACATGTAATATGACATTTCCGTAGGGCGTGACTTGATTTTATCCATCGGGAATTGGATAGTGTCAAGTAGGTGGTCCAAGTCAGGTTCAGGTTATTATGTTAACACAAACTAGCATCAAATTTCTGTGTAAACTATTGGCAAATATTTAGAAAAGACTGCATTACTTGCAACAATAGCCTCAAACAATGCCTAAATATCTATTTGGCTATTGGGGAACATTAATCATTAGTTTGTGCTGCCTAGGTGATGGCTACTGAAAAGTAAAGCTTTTTATTTTTTGGAATAACTTACACTGATGAACTGTGCACGGTAAGACTAAGAACATATATTAAGAAAATAAATAGAGGAGTCGTGTGGTGCAATGCAAGGGTCGGACATGTGAACAGTGAGCTCTGTGCATTTTGCTAGTTTTAAAACTTTTTAGGTCATAAACCGGTGAGATTCGATACACTCTGATTCTTAACTGTTCTAGGAAGACAATATGTCAAAGAACTCAAAATCCTCGGGCTCTGGAGACAGTAAAAGACACTTAAGTGCTCAAGCCGAAGCCCTTGAGCAACAGGCCAGAAGCCCGGGACTCAATTTGACCAGTGAAGTGAAAGAGATTCAGCGTCAACTGTTGAACATGACGGCAATGCTGACGAAGGTCGTTGCTGACTTGGAGGAGCTTGCTGTAATACGTTGATCGATCACTGCCATGGAGACGAAATTCACTGAGATGGTTATAAGAGTGTCGGATGTTGAGAAACTAATCGATTATCTGGAATCATTGGAGAGGGAATTAGCTGCTAATCCGCTAGCCAAAATTGTCCAACATTTTGGCTAACCGATTAAGTTATGACATCTCTTATACATATAGATCAGGTGGGGTTTATTCGGGGCCACAGCTCTTCTGATAACATCAGGCGTCTCATCAATATCATGTGGTCAGTGGCGAATGATCAGACTCCGGTCGCTGCCATCTCACTTCACACCAAAAAGGCATTTGATATGGTAGAATGGGATTATCTTTTTAAGATTTTGGAAATATACAGGTTCGGTAATACTTTTATTGGATGGATTAAGTTACTTTATAGACACCCTATAGCGGCAGTACAAACAAATGGATTAATCAAGATTTTTTGATCAAGATCTTGTTTTATTATTATGCATTCTGTCTCAAACATTTGGCTCATTGGTCACTTCCGCCTGAGAGAGCCCCTACCTGGTTTTGTATGGAACAGGAAGTTCTTGCCCATATTTTGCAACTGCAAAGCCTTTCTATCAAACAAATCAGAGAAGTTAAGTCACACCCCGTTATCTCACATTTGCACTCGGTATCGATAGAAGTGTCCAGAGTGTTTAATTCGGACATTTATTTAAATGTTGCCTCGAGCATATGGCTGAACCCAAAGTTATGTATTAATAGGTCCCCTTTCTGCTGGTCAGAGTGGATTGTGAGGGGGGTTAATACGCTCGGTGACCTGTATGAGAGTGGAGTGTTGAGATCTTTTGAAAATATGGTTCAACATTTTGGGATTCCCAGATCTCAGTTCTTTAGGTAGTTACAGCTGCACCACCTACTCTGTACTATTTTTTGGGGTAGCATACACCCCCTAAAGCGGCAGATACTCTGGAAGTGGTGATTACTGCTTTTGGAAAAGGTCATGAGGCATCAGTGTATTATTCAGAGGGAAGGGTTTTAAGTTCATATAATTTGATTCCATATTTTCTGTCATGTTTATTTAATCTGTGACTGAAATCAATAAAAATTGTTAATAACAAAAAAAGAAAGTAAATAGAGTCAAATAAGATTTCATGTTGACTTTAACCAATATGCCACACCACCTTGCCTGACTGACCAAAATTATACAGCATTTTTCCAAGGTGTACCCTACGCTTAATTGAAATGAACAAAACACTTCTGTTCTCCAATTAATTCTGCCCATCAGTCCAGTCTCAGACAGCGTTATAAACAGAAGCACTGCAATGAGCAAACATGTCACTGTCTTTTCATTACACCCAAAATAAAAGGCTGCTGCTATTTATAAAAAGCACTCTTGTCTGTTTAAAATGTGTCAGCTTTCAGGCTCCATTAATCCCAGCATGTAAAACATTTACCTTTGTGGACCTAAAGCTCTGCACTTCATTGCGGACTATAGAGCACTCTAGCTCCTAGTATGCTGGTATTCATAGAACTACTGTGGGTGGGTGTGGGATTTGTGCACACGAATCATGGAGATGAACTCAAGGAAGCAGTTATGCAAGTCTCTTAAGAGAGAGGAAAAAACAGCAGGGTGGATATTCTGAAGAGACGTTTCTGGCATCTGAGCATTCTTCAGAAAATAGAGTAGAATTCATATGGAATAACATTCCCAAACACTGCCATGAAAAACATGGCACAACATTTTTTATGTAAATAAAGTAATATTAATCATTAATAATTTTATATATCATTTAGTGTTTTTAAATTAAGTAACATTTAAAAACCTAATAAAACATACACTGTAATTGCTGTAAGACACTTGTACGACTTGTATGGTTTCAAATTGGGCATATCACATTAAATTCATGGCTGAGTCATGCATGATATTGTCACTACAATTTTGATTATTTTACACCAGACATTTTTCAAATCACGAAGAAAAAGAACAGTGACAGGAAAGTATTTAACTACGGAAATTCTGTTTTTTTAGTATAGCAATCTACCACTAAACTTACTATTTTTTAAGTATATAGTCAATATACACAGTGCAAATTTTCTCTATTCAAATTTTTGTATACCCAGATGACCCAGTACATTTTCCAAAAAGTGCAATATACAACCAGAGCACACTAGAATACTATATTTCACAATGCAATGTGCTGGACATTACCTTCCATTTCAAGACTCCAGTGTGACAAATTAACCTCAATTAAAGCCATTATTTTTAACATATCGCAATTCTAGACTCACTATTTATTTATCACTGAAAAAGTTTAGACAATTTTACATAAACTGGAATTAAAGTGACAAAATACTTCCGGATTTAAACATGCAATGCCGTGAGGTCATGTGACAACAATGTAATTGAAACGTTTATCATTGCATAATATGTTCTGTATCACATACTATTTTTAAAAATAGGCAGTATACAGTATATACATATAGACCATTTCAAGACGGTTTAAGGAAGTGATGTCTTTTTGTTCCTTGACTCAGACTGCGTTTCAAGCTGTATAAATCACCCTCCGAAAGGGAATTTGAAGGGAGAACAATCATTATAGTCATGCTGTAAGATCACTTCAAACTGAATTTCCTATTAAAATGACATAAATGTGAGTTCTGAATGACCCATCTTTTTAAGCCCCATATTTCTAGCCTTTCAAAGCTCTCAGAGTGGATGGTAAAGTCTTCGAAGGGAATAGTATATAGGGATCATCACTTCTGAATGGAACGCACCCTTATTCAAAACAACAGCGGGAGGCGCTTCATTCATAGTGACCTTAACACAATTAACATTAATAACGTTAACACAATTGTCATAAAATGGCATTATTAAAATGTGGACCATGTTGTTCGTTGGCTGGATGATCCCTGGATGCCTGGAACTAACGGAAATTAAAATGTTTAGATCTCAGAAAAAGCAAAGACAAACGAACGCATTACCCACTTCATCGAGACAGCTGGATGGATGCGTGCAGTAATAACAACTGTAGCACACATCTTATCTCTGGTAGGTGAACTAAATTTATGCAAAATAATTGTACGTTTGAGAGTTAGAGCTATAAGTGACTATAGCTCCCATTATAATGAATGAAGCTGCACAAGTCATTTACTTTTACATTTTTAGCCATTTAGCAGACGCTTTTATCCAGAAGAAAGAGACAAGAAAAGTATTTTTATCATTAAAATTTAGACTGCTTTATTGAACAGCTTCACTGATTATAACAGGAGCAATCCAGTATTCCTTATCTCCCCGCTAAGGAAATAATTGTGAGCATCTAAACTACAATACAATTTCATCGCCTCTCTCGCATAGACGCGCTTGGAAAACTCCCTTCAGGTAAATTTGATGTTCTTTGAGAAACTTTTTTGTTTTGTTGTTGCTTATTTAAAGGATCCGGTAATGACACCTCATTGTTTATTTTCAGTTTTTGCAAATATCTTGTTTGTTCTGTTTTAGCAAGACTCTAACAGACGTGCTAGTCATTTTATTTTTGACAATTCTGGGTTATTGCTTCCTGAAATGCTTCAGGCCCAGACATGGGCAGTAGCGTTCGAATTCCTTTGTTGTTATCTTGAAATAGTCTATATGCCACAACTGAATAACCAGAAAAATTTATTTCAGAGAGCTGTGTAATACTGCATATATGCACTTGGCTGGTTTGACCATGCAGTAATACAGAGTAAAGCAGATTTTAAAATAAAGGAACAAACTAACTATGGATCAATTCAGTTAAGTAATGCAGGACAGGGCCTGGATTTGGTGTTTTCTAATAAAGACACAAAGCCCTTGAGTGACTATCCCATTAGCCCACAATGTCTGTACACTGGAAACAAAAGCCATGTCCCCTCAATAGACGTTAATGTCGCATGGGGGTTTGCCTTCTCCAGCACAGAGCGTGGGGCAAAAACAAGAGAGAAAAGATAAAACACATCCCCTCCCTATTTCGCTCTTGCCCATTTCAATCTCTCTCTTTTCAGAGCTTCTCTTTTGCGGTCTTCCTCCCCATCGGCAGGGGCGTAAATAATACATCAAAATGGTAGATAGCCTGAGTGCAAGTGAGTGGGTTTGAGGATATGGAGGCATTTTCTAGGTGTACTAATGATGAAATTATGGTTTCAGAACTGAGACAGTGTTTCTATCTTTTTATCTTGTTTAGGACAAAGAATGCAGGCCTTGTAACCCTGCCAAACTGACATATTTGAGCACTGGTGTGGATTCGGCACCCAGATTTTACATTGGAGATCAAGTGGCGACCCAACACAAAATTATTTATTATACAAAAACAAAAATAGCTCTCTCGTGAACGCACATACTGCTGCTTACTGGACGAGATTATTTTATTTATAGTTAAAAAGTACTTAAATATTGATCTTTTTCGCACCAAAAGTGATCGTATCGCACATTCATTTAACCACTGGAGTCATAAGGGTAACGTTAATGCTGATTGTCTGTGCTTTTTGGAGCATCATGGTGTTACCATCCACATCCATTATAAGGAGATATTTTTCTATTTTTTTAAATTTTTTTATGTGGTCTGCTGAAGAAAGGAAGTCATATACATCTGGGATGGCATGAGGGAGAGTAAACGATGAGAGAATTTTCATTTTTGGGTGAACTATCCCTGTAAGCTTTGCACTATATAATTTATATGGACCTCTCGTATATTTTTGGGAAAATACCGTTTGCGCACATATGCCCACAGATAGTGCGAACACTCCCACACAAGCCCAGCTGCATGTTACCTAGGCACAAAAATTGCACTTGGATTTAGCACTCTCACGAAATAAGGATAAGATGTAGCGCAAGGTTGTAGCTCCTGATGCAGGTATGAAAATATAGCCCTATAACTCAGAGGTTATATTCAGAATCTTATTTTTGCATTTTGCAGTATGTGCACTGTGCACAGTATGCAGATTTTCAGTATGCATGGCATAATGTGAGAGTTTTACATTTAGAAGGCTCACTACCAACAATGAGATCCCATTATACATGACATTACTACACTGAAATAATTTTAAAATCACAGAGAAAAAGAAAGTGTTACAGAGAGACAAAGATACTCTGTGAAAGTCTATGGCTATGTTTGGAATACCATACTATCCATCAGCCGCAGGCCGTGCATTTTAAGTCTAGGCCTTCAGTGTGATTCATGCTATTAAGAAAACACAGTTTCACAATGAATAAGACACCCTATGCCTTTGGGCATCATACATTATGCCACAGCTAACTAGTAATACCAACTGACATTTTAAAAACACGTCCACACACGAAAGCCAGAACTTGAAACGACACTTAATGCTCAAGCAAACCTAATTTTAACTGCAGACTGTTTTGTGAAATGAACGTATCCCGAACAGACATTCAAAAATCATAATTTTTCATATGAATCTACCAAGGAGGTCTATAAAACCTGGAAAAATCTAATAATATTTGCGATTTAAATGTTGCTTGCAATAAATTTCGTTTCGTCAAGGTACACGGTTATGCTGTGTTACATTCAAGCTGGATGTGGGATATTCCTACTTGATATCTCCGACCATAAATGCATTGCATTCCCCGATATTCGGAACTGCAACGCTCCCGTTAGCTTAGCAGGAGTTTGACTCTCATTAGAGATGTCTCCTACAACCCAACTGATAAACAATGCTGCAGCGCTAGCATTTGTGCTTCAGGTGTACGATTATCAAAAGAGATTATAATATTTGATACACCTGTTTCTGCAGGCGTTTGTTAAACAAACTTTAATATCATGTAATGTGGAAACAAACTCATTTATCGATATTATTTAATAAAGTGAATGTTTATCATTTACTTTGTATATTTCCCTGAGTGTCGACATGTTTGTGTGACATCATGCCCCTGCATCTCGGCGAAATCAGAGCTGAGAATTTCTGCACGAGCCTACAAGTTGTAATTCTAATTTAAAGATGCATTTCATTGCAATTTTCCTAGTAGGAAGTTGTAAAATCCGACTTTCCGAGTTGAATGGAATGCAGCTCTACTTTTCAAAACTTGATCTGACACTGAATGCTCAAGCAGCCTAATTTACACTTAGAAAACTCCTGATGTTGCTATAACAATGCAAAAAGCACTTACTAATTTACTTGAAGTGAAAATCAGTCCTCCTCTCCTGTTTAATAAATTAAGCAATCGCACGGTCATGCAGAACATCTCGTGTTTTTAAATCCATAAGGATCTCTTTCTCAATGGTGTTGTGGCAGCCGACTTCTCAGCAAGATCTCACTCGTTTCACTCTTGAATTACGTACATCACTTAAAGCGTGATTGCGTCACTCAAGGCCAGCTAGAAGGCCTTGACCGGGACATATCCTAAAGATCACACCCACCAAGAACAAATAAATCAATCTGATTGGCTGATGAATCGGACAATCTGACTTTAGATGCCCATTCATTTGCACTGTTGAGGGATTCTGTGGAAATTCTGAAGGCCTGAGGGGGTGGAGCTCAGACTCACGCACTGCTTCAGGCATGCGAATTGTGAAACAGTTGTCACACTTTGCTTGTAAGCATTAAGGAGTAAATTCTGACTGGATAAACTTTTCGTTTTTCTCTATTTGTTTGTAGATTAATTAAGAGTGGAAAGCGGTTAAAAATACATAGGCAAAAAGGTGATTGAGAATGAAAGGATGAAAAACATTTAATTATTTGGCATGTTAGGCCAGCAGAGAAGGATTTGCTGGCCCTGAGAATTTGCCACTGCTATCCATACCACTATTTCTGCAGTATGTAGTATTACAACCAGAATGACCCTTACCGCCACGTGTCCAGCCACCGGGGTAAAAACACACAAGCTACATGTGAAACTTTTTCGTAAAATCGCCGCCAAAAGGGGCAAAGGAATAGTTTTTTTTTTCTTGGACCTTTGTTAAGTCAGAACGAACATGGCAAGAATAGTGACATTTTCATTTGTAAATTAAGATCAAACAATGCAATAAATTAACTGTAATGCCATAAATTAACATATTGTACACAGAATGCAAATTTTCTGTATACCTAGAAAACCCAGATGAGCTACTACATTTGCCAAATGTGCAGTTTACAACAGAGCACACTGTGCAGAATACTGTATCCCACAATGCACTCGATGTGACCTGCCATTTCCAATGTGACTAATGAGCCGCAAGCAACATCAGCATTATTAACATCTTTTTCTTGACTCATTTGTTTGTACTGCCAAATATTGAGACATTTTACACAAAACTGGATTCAATTGCAAAACTGTTTTTATTTCTAAGATGATAACTAGAAGTCACTCATGCTGAATTAATCATGCAATGTAAAAGGTCATGTGACAACAATATGGCATACTATAGTTTATAATTTTGCATATTGCATCCTGTTTCACAACTTACTTAAAAAAAAAAAAAAAAACAATAGGCAGAATAAACTACTTACTGCATAGTAAACAGTGTACTACAGACACTGATTTCTTATCCCCTAGACTTATTTTTCCAGGCTGCCCAGAGGGGTTATCCCTTCGAGCATGGATTCCTCCCAAATCCTTCTTTTCTCTCAGGGAATTTTTCCTAGACATTATCATCATGTTACTTGCTTAACATTCGACAATGCTGCTTTGTGACAATTACTAGCAATATATAACCAAAGCCGAATTGAATGGAATCATAATCCGCTTGCTTTTTCTTATTTCCAAGAAAACTACTAAAAACATGGACTAAAAGAGGGCATTTAACAGTTGTCTGTGAGTTAAAAAGTGGGGAAAAAAAGTGTGGAACTGAGTGGAAGCTGTCCTTGAGTACACCCCACTCGCTCTCTATAACCCCACTCTGTGCACTGTCTCCTGCATTTATGCATGAGTGCTCTGGCCTGTCACTGCTCCCCTGTGCTGCCTTCAGCACTCACTGCCTGAAATACTACAGTAACTGCAGTGCTCACTAGATTGAAACCAACGCTGAGGATGTTGTCACCTTAAAACTCCACACAATTCCAAAAAAACACCAGCAGCAATCAATACATAAAGTCAACTCTTCGTCTTCAGCCACCATCACAAAGATGCACCTTGTCATTAGGACTGGGTGACCTCAATATTTTTCAAACTTTTGATGACATATCTCGAAAAAGATTTATGTCTTTGCTCTGAAATGGCTCAAAAGACATTATTTCTACTGAACATAAGTAAAATACAGTAAAAAAAAACAACAAAAAAAAAAAACCATGTTTTCCAAATTGTTTTCACTAAATTACACAAGGATACATTGGCTTTTGTAATAGCAATATAACAATTTTCATTTAAATACACCAATATGATCCATTATAATGAACAGCAATATTTTTTAAACATTCTATAAACTGATTTTAAAAACTATCAGACAATAAATCGCTTATCTGTATTTTCCACGACCTTAGTTATCGTATCGGCATAATCCACTATCGGTCGACCTCTATTTGCCATCACCAAAAAGTGTTCTCCTCTCATGTCATAGCCTTATTTATTTTTTTAAAATAACATTTTGTGTTCAAGTTATACACCTCTTTTCCAATAGAGTAACAAGTAAACCTAGGTTAATACGCTTGATACAGAAATCCTGAGATGTAACATCACACCATAGGGAAATTGGTTTAGAAGGCATGAAGAATAATAAACTCCAGGCTTGTGGATGGAGGCAATGGGAAGCCATTTTCAAATGATACAAGGGAGCAAATTACAAACCCATAAGCAGAACTTCATTTACTCACTCAGTAGGACTCACTCACTTAAAAGTGTGTCTCCTGCATCCTGACCAGTATGGGGCTCTCTGCAGTAAGCCATTCGTTAAAAGTGATGCAAGAGTACAAAAATAACAAGTTCAATATCTCAATTTAATCAAACACATTTGTCTAAATGTAAGAAACAATTAATTAAAAAAGGCTCAGTACAGTTCTACATAAGCTGTGGGCATGGGCTATGAAATGGAAATTGCATTGCTCTGACAATCGCACGAACAAGAAGGGCAAATAATATGCTGTGCTTGTTATAGGAAAAGAAAGGAGACAGATCACTGGATAAGTGTGGTAAGAGTGTGTATAAGAGCCTGCTTTAGAGTCGACTGTGTCAAATAATAATAGTTTATCATATAATAGTTTATCAATTATTTGATTCGATAGATATAAAACAAGTTACGGTCTTTCATCATACAAAGTGATCATATGCCTTCGGAATATGATGCACAAGTCACATGGACTAATTTTATGACACTTTTGGATACTTTATTAAGTGTTAAAATAAGCCTCTATGTACTGCCATTTAGGGCTGGGCAATATGGTTCCAAACATTATATTTTCAGCCTATTGACGATATTTAAAATACACTGATGAGCCAAAACATAATGACCACTCACCGGTGCACCGAATAACATTGATCATCTCCTAACAAGGCCACATGTCAAGGTCTGGGTAGATTAGATGGTAAGCGAGCAATCAGTTCTCATAGTTAACATGTTGAATGCAGGAGAAATGGGCAGCAGTAAAGACCTGAGCGACTTTGACAAGGGCCAAATTGTTATGGCCAGACGACTGAAATTGGAATTATGCAATCATCTGTCACAGTACCTCAGAAAACAGTGTCTCATAATTTTCCACACGTGGAACTTCAATCCTTCGCTGTCATAGGTCATGAAGAGCTAACAAAACTTACCGAAACATCAAAAGCCACAACATGTATGTTAGATCCAATACCAGCCAAGCACTTAAAAGAGGTATTCCCTGTAATCTCAGAACCTCTTCTTAATATTATTAACTCCTAGATATCCTTAGGACATGTCCCAAGAATCTTTAAAATGGCAGTAATCAACCGCTTATTAAAAAGCCACAATTTGATCCTGGAGAACTGTCTAATTATACACCGATTTCAAATCTCCTGTTTATGTCGAAAATACTAGAAAAGGTAGTATCGTCCTAAATATGCTCATTTCTACAGAGAAATATTATATATGAACGATTTCAGTCAGGATTTAGGCCCCATCACAGTACAGAGACTGCATTTATCAGAGTTACAAATGACTTGCTCTTATCATACGATCGTGGCTACATTTCTCTTCTAGTGCTTTTAGATCTTAGTGCTGCATTCAACACGATAGATCACAACATTCTCTTGAATAGGCTGGAGAATTATGTTGGCATTTGTGGAGTTGCATTAGCATGGTTCAGGTTCTATTTAGCAGACAGCTACAACTTTGTCTATGTAAATGAGGAATTGTCAAACCATACAAAAGTAAAGTATGGCGTACCACAGGGATCAGTTTTAGGGTCTCTGCTTTTCTCCTTGTATATGCTTCCCCTGGGAGATATTATCAGGGATCGTGGAATAAGTTTCCACTGTTATGCCGACGATACCCATCTTTATATTTCTTCAAAACCTGATGAAATTTCACAATTCTCCAAATTAGCAGAGTGTATCAATGAAATAAAAGATTGGATGGCCAGAAATTTCCTTCTGCTCAATTCTGACGAAACAGAGATACTAATTATTGGACCAAAAACCTCTAAAAACAAGCCGCTAAAATATAATTTGACTCTCGATGAATGTTACATCATCTTCAACAGTGAAGAAATTAGGTGTTATATTTGATACCAATCTGTCCTTTGAAGATCAAATTACCAATGTTTGTAGAACAGCATTCTTCCACCTAAGAAATATTGCTAAATTACGACACATGCTCTCTGTTGCTGATGCCGAAAAACTAATTCATGCATTCATGACCTCAAGACTAGATTATTGTAATGCATTACTGGGAGGATGTCCAGCAAGATCAATAAATAAACTTCAATTGGTTCAAAATGCAGCAGCCAGAGTGCTGACTAGAACCAAGAAATATGATCATATTAGCCCCATTTTATCGTCGTTATATAAACATCTGTTAACTACGTTCAAAGCTTTGAATGGTCTAGCTCCGCAGTACTTAAGTGGCCTTCTACCACACTATATTCCATCACGTTCATTACGATCGCAAAATTCTGGCCTGTTAATAGTTTCTAGAATATCAAAATCCACAAAAGGAGGTAGATCCTTTTCATATTTGGCTCCTAAACTTTGGAATAGTCTCCCTAACACTGTTCGAGATGCAGACACACTGACTCAGTTTAAGTCTAGACTAAAGACTCATCTATTTAGCCAGGCATACACCTAATTTATCCTCCAACTCACAATTAGGCTGCTTTAGTTAGGTCTGCCGGAACCAGAAACACTGACCATGATCTATAATTCTGCAATAAATTGAATGGCATCTATGCTAATATTATTTTATTTGTTTCCCTGTCTCTACTTCAGGACTCTTATCCTGAGGTCACCAGAACCGGCTGGATCTAACTCCATTCCTGCTTTGTGTTGGACTCTATTACGATGAACTTCAGAGGATAAACTGATGCCAACTCCAACCATAAGACATGGGATACTTCATATGCCATTAATGGACTGGGTGACCTCAATATTTTTCAAATAAAAATGCACCTAACTGATCTTTGCCTGCATCACCTCGGTCTAATGATGGACTACACTCTTGAAATGGAATACATAGACTATCATTTAATTGCCAACAAAACCCTTCATCAGCCAACTAACAAAGCATCTATGCATCTATGTGAACTTCTGCAGTTAATCCAGGATGGACTTCAAAGACATTAGTCATTAATCTTACAGTTCTTACAAAATCTTTGTTTAAACACTGACCCTTAACACTTACTTAGTTTAATCATTTTAAACCATGACCTGGACTGCACATAAGTAATATTGGCATTATATTCATGCTGTTTAGCCAGAGGGGAACTGGCCCCGCAGTGAGCCTGGTTTCTCCCAAGGTTATTTTTCTCCATTAACCAACATCTTATGGAGTTTTGTGTTCCTTGCCACAGTCGCCTTCGGCTTGCTCGCTGGGGTTCTAAATACAATTATTATATAATTACTTATTTTTAAACACAATTCACAATCGTATTTTATCAAACTACACAATGTTGACTAAGACATTATAGATATTACATAGTTTTGTTTTCTGTTAATGCATGATTTTCTGTAAAGCTCTTTTGAATCTATGTGTGTTGTGAAAGGCGCTATACAAATAAAAATTACTTGACTTGACTGGGTCAGAGTATCTCTGAAACGGCAAGGCTTGTGGGGTTTTCCCGATCAGCAGTGGTGAGTACCTACCGACAGTGATCCAGGAGGGACAAACCACAAACCGGCGACAGGGTGTTGGGCACCAAAGGCTCATCGATGCGCAGGGCAACAAAGGATTTCCCGTCTGGTCCGAACCAATAGAAGGTCTACTGTGGCACAAGTCACATTAATTTTAATGATGGTTATGGGAGGAATGTGTCACAACACACAGTGCAACGCACCCTGCTGCATATGGGGCTGCGTAGCCGCAGACCGGTCAAAGTGCCCATGATGACCCCTGTCCACCTTCGAAAGTGCCAACAATGGGCACGCGAGTGTCAGAACTGGACCTTGGAGCAGTGGAAGAAGGTAGCTCGGTCTGATGAGTCCATTTTCTTTTACATCATTTGGACGGCCATGTACGTGTGTGCCGTTTACCTGGGGAAGTGATGGAACCAGGATGCACAGTGGGAAGATGACAAACCGGTGGAGGGAGTGTGATGCTCTGGGAAATGTTCTGCTGGGAAACCCTGGGACCGGCCATTCATATGAATGTCAATTTTACATGTACCACCTACCTAAACACCATTGCACACCCCTGTGTACAAAACCCCTTCATGGCAATGGTATTCCCTGATGGCAGTGGCCTTTTTAAGCAGGATAATGCGCCCTGCCACACTGCACACATTGTTCGGGAATGGTTTGAGAAACATGATGAAGAGTTGCCCTGGCTTCCAAATTGCCCTGGTGTTGCCCTGGCCTCCAAATTCCCCAGATCTCAATCTGATTGAGCATCTGTGGGATGTGCTGGACCAACAAGTCCGATCCACAGCAGCTCCACCTCGCAACTTACAGGACTTGAAGGACCTGCTGCTAATGTCTTGGTGCCATATACAACAGGACACCTTAAGGGGTCTTGTAAAGTCCATGCCACGGTGGGTCGGTGCTGTTTTGGTGGCACGCGGAGGACCAACAGCATACAATATTAGGCAGTTGGTCATAATATTTTGGCTCATTAGTGTATATCGATAAATATGTATTTGCTCTAAAATGGCTCAGAAGTGGGGTTTTTTTTTGTTTTGTTTTTTTTTTTAATCAGAGGAACCATAATTTATCCAAACAGCCACTGTAGCCAAGTTGATTCAATATTTTAAAGTCACTAAATGAAAATATAATTAAAAATAATGAAGGCATGTTTCTACGTTTCATTGTAGCTTGATAAAAGGCATTATTTATCTTCATATATTTTTACTAAAACAAAATTTTAATGAACAAGGTGTGCTAAAACTACTTCACTTGCTTATTTTTTGGAACCAAGTTAAATATTGCATTATACTAAATAATTACTGTGGGATCCAGTCAAGTTTATTATTATAATATCATTCTGAATTATCATTATGTGAATTAGATTTGTTATATATAAAAGTAATATATTTCTTACCTATTTACTATACACTTTCACCTGAAGCTTTTATTTGACATGGAAAGTGCAGTGTATTTTACAGTTTACAATGTTCTGCATCTGTTGAAACGCTGTCATCTCATCTTTTCCTGTTTATACTATGCCACGTTTGTAGATTTGTATAATAACTTGTAGAAGTTACTAATGTTTGGAATTGTGCGAATGACTGAACTTAAGTACCTTTCTTTCGTAATGCACATGAACTGCTCTGAGAGTAATGAAAGCCATGAGTGACGTGTGTGCACAGAACAGCGCGTCACCCGATTATTCTGAAGCACACACAGACCATGTTTATCTGTCTTTAATCACAGAGTTTTGCAGTTTAATAATCACATATGACCATATCGCCATTTTGATGTTATTTTGATTAAATGTGCAGCCCCCAAGGATTGTGAAATTAGTCTAAGGATCTTTATGAATCTTAATGGCCAAATAAAAAGCGCATTGAAATGATCGCAATAGTCACCATTGTCATTGTACTGAATTCAGCCAACAGGATATTCATCACTAAATATCTCCTTTCATGTTTCGGAGAAGAAAGACAGCCGTATGCGTTTGGAAGGCATGAGGGTGAGTAAATGATGACAGAATTTTCATTTAAGTGTGAACATTCCCTTTAAGTTTCTGTAAATTGTCTAGATGGATTGGTCTAGGTGGACTTTTGAGATTGACAGTTGCAGTATTGTCTGCATCATACAAACTCTTTAATAAAAAATAAAAAAAAACAAGGACAATCTGGTTTTCGTTGATATGACTCTTTTTAAAGTGTCCCCGAAAGCAGAAAAAACGAGATCACTGTAGGAGAGAACAAACATTAATGGCAACCCGGCTTCATAAAGCTTTTGACCCAACATCAACAGCTCAGCTCTTTATTTTAAAAGATTTAACACATCTGTTCTGCAGGCTGTTGTGTGGTCAGTGATCCATCTGCTCAGCACATTACAAATGGCTCTTGTGCAAGGACCACTGATGGAAACAAGCTCACAGCAGTGCATGTACCCAGCGCATCAAGCCAAGTGAACAATCATTTACGCTAAAAAATTATTCTGGGCTCACGGTTAAATCAATACATAAACTACCCAGAGGGTCTCCTGTGGAGCTGCTGAAGTGGACAGGCTGTTTAAGTAATGGACATCATGCAAGGTGAAAGCTCTGACTCAGTGTTTTCTCCAACGCAAGGAAGTCTGTAGATGTGTGTTCTTTTTCTGGCTGGTCAGTAACCGCTTCATTACTATCTCCTACCTCTTTTATGTTAAACACTACTCGGATGTTTTTTTTTGTTGTTGTTGTTGTTTTATTAAAATCCGAGTTAAAATTAGTAACATTGGATGTCTGTGATTTCATCTAAAAAATATTTCACATTTTTACACATTTCTTTGTAATACTCGATTCTGAGTGATCAATCGAACCATCCAGCAATCTGATATTTTTGAAAAAAGTCATCTTTCCTACTTCTATCACCCTGTGATCTCTATAAGTAAGCTAATAAAATAATTTAAACTCAAATTATTATTTCATATCTATCTATTTATTTATTTATTTTGTAAGTACTCATCTAATAAGCGGCATAATGAGCAGTCAGACGGTCATTTTAACATTAAACACCTTACAGAACTCTGATGCAAAACGGAAGTTGAATTCAGCTGTTTCTGGAGACTCTGCAGTCTCTTTCTCTAATTTATTTAAGTAGTCTTGTAATAAGCAGGATAATGTACAGTCAGCTAGTCATTCGCAAAATACGTCCGCTCCGTGTCAGGAGTCCTGACCACCCTGTCTGGGTTTATTTTGCTAAAATAGTTTATCCCCTATGTTTTTTATAGATATTTTAAAAGATATTAAAATATATTTTACCTTACAGTATGGTACTGATAATGCCAAGAATTTATTTATTGTTCACATTAATTTCTTTCTTTTTTTTTTTTTTTTTTGACAATAGAAAGAGATTGACCAAAGCAAGCAACATTAAATCAACGAACAGTCAATTATTTCCATTCAACCAAGATACAAACTCAGAATGAGCTCAAAATATAACACTAGAACTCATTTATATATCTCATATACACTACCGGTCAAAAGTTTTGAAACACTTACTCATTCTTTATTATAATTTTGTTTTTCTTCACATTTTAGAATAATAGTAAAGTCATCAAAACTATGGAATAACATAAATTGAACTATGGGAATTATGTTGTGACTAAACAAAATCCAAAATAAATCAAAACTGTGTTGTATTTTAGCATCTTCAAAGTAGTCACCCTTTGCCTAGAATTTGCAGACATGTACTCTTGACATTTTCTCAACCAAATTCTTGAGGTATCACCCTGGGATGGTTTTTAAACAGTATTAAAGAGTTCCCATCTATGTTGGGCACTTATTGGCTGCTTTTCTTTATTATTTGGTCCAAATCATCAATTTAAAAAACTTATTTTATTTGTATTACATTTTAGTTTTATAATTAAATAAATTAATATGGTGGCACAATTATATTTTTGTCTACAAAACTAATTTCAAACATTTAAGCATACGCCTTCAGTTCAAATGATTTTTAAGATCATGTGAAACTTTTCAGGCAAGTGTTTCAAAACTTTTGACCGGTAGTGTAAATCAAGTAATGATACAAATGCTGAAACCAAGCTATTCCTAATTTCCTACACATCGCTTATTTATTTATTTTAATGAAACGCATGTGCCTATAATCTACTTCTATGGCTCCACCTTGAATTAAAGCAGGAAGCACTTGTTGTGTAAAGCAACAAGTCCAATAAAGATGAATGAGAAACAAGTGAGTTAAAAACTGCAATATTTAGACTTGTATAGTTATGAATCACAATGCCCTAAACATAAAGTGTACATTCTTTTAAATTGGATGGGATGTCTGCAGTATTTGAACCAACTAGTACCAACTTTTACCCAGAACATTAGCAACAAGTTCTAAATCCATAATGAAGGTGAACCAGGCAGCTCAACGAGAAATTTAACTTTAGTTACAGTATTCAATAAAGGTCATAATAAATGAGGAGAAGCATTATGAAAAAACACTACACTGCAATCACAGACATCCCTATTCTGACAGGATTAGATTTCTCAGAGGACCCCTGAGTTAGCCAAAAAACAGTAGGTAATTTTTTGCTCCGTAACTTTTAACAAGGTTATGTGAGGAAGAAATGCTGAAAAGTTATATTCAGATGGGATTTAAATCACAAAGTACAGTACATTTCTGAAGTGAATTTACCTAACCTCTTCTTAAACTAGTTCTGTCTGAATAGAGCTTTTGCTCTCCACTTTAAATATTTCCATGACTATCAATCTATTTTAAGTAAGTCAGAAGTCATCTTCCCTGCAAACAGGCAGGCTGCACTGCTAACAGGATCTTAAATGTCACAATGGCAGGGAAAAATCCATCAAAGGGTAGATAATACTCAAGACATGACAGGACAATTGCATGACTCTCAGCAGTTATGAAAGAAGAACTGAGTTTAAAATCTATTTTATCCTCCTTGCTAAATGTTCTGGGAAATCATTGGCTTGTCATCTGCTAACAAAGCTAAAGTGTTCATCTAAACTTAAAATAATAGTTCACCTCAAAAATTTTATTTTCTCATCATATACTCACCCTCATTCCATCCCAGATGTTTATGACTTTCTTTCTTCTGCAGAACACAAATACATTTTTTTAGAAGAATATTTCAGCCCTGTAGGTCCTCACAATGCAAGTGAATGGTGACCAAAACTTTGAAGGTCCAAAATCACATAAAGGCAGCATAAAAGTAATCCATAAGACTCCAGTGGTTAAATCCATATCTTCAGAAGCAATGTAATAGTTGTGGGTGAGACACAGGTCAATATTTAAGTCCTTTTTACTATTAATCTCCATTTTCACTTTCACATTCTTCTTTTTTTGCATTATTTGTGCATATCACCACCTACTACCAGGGAGGATAATTTATAGTAAGAAAGGTCTTAAGTATTGATTTGTTTCATTGCCTCTGAAGATATAGATTAACCACTGGAGTCTTATGGATTACTTTCATGATGCCTTTATATTTTTTGGAGCTTCAAAATGTTGGTCACCATGCACTTGCATTGTATGGACCTACAGAGCTGAAATATTCTTCTAAAAATCTTCCTTTGTGTTCAGCAGAAGAAACAAACTCATACATCTGGGATGGCATGAGGGTGAGTAAATGATGAGAGAATTTTCATTTTTGGGTGAACTATCCCTTTAATATGCAGAGAAAATTATAAGTAAGCTATTGATAGGTTGATTTCTCAGAACAGTGTACAAAACATTGCTCAGTTTGTTTGAGCATCCTAACCAGCCAGACACAGCAACATTGGCGTGGGTTTGCTGCGAAACTATCTGTTTGCCCAGCCAATGGCAGATGAAGGGAGTTTTGAGTAGGGGTGGGACGATATGGTTATCCTACGGTTCGGTTCGATGTATGATATGACGTTCAAGATTCAATATAATCTCTTTTTGATATAACAGCACTTAAATAACAAAGTATGATTATTTAGTATACTTTTTTTTTTTTAAATGCTTGAGCAAAATTTACATTACAATTTCTCATAAGAATAAAGTTATCTAATACACAATATAAATGCTAAAATAAATAAGTTAATAAAGAGTTTCTCATATACCTTTCTCTATACAAACAGGTCACAAACAAATAAACCTTCAAAAATAGTTGGCTACATTCAGGCTGATCAGGTGCTGGACAAGCATTATAACTGAACAGAACATATCCTGAAAAATATGACAAAAACCCTATATTACATTTTATGGACAACTGTACTTGTTTCTATCCCTAGTCTTGCTCAGGGACATATCTTGTGTGAGGAAAAATCTATACACAATACATATATATATATATATATATATATATATATATATATATATATATATATATATATATATATACACATACAAAGTATATATAAAATACAGTACAACCTTATAGTCAATATAAATTTAAAGCCTTCACAGTTTGCTTTATTTATTATTTGTTAGATCCCATGCATAAATAAATAATATAAGTGATGCAGGTGTGTATTAAACTAGTCTAACAGAAAAAAAAAAGATTTTGCTAGGCCTTCCTTTTTTTTTTATAATAATACTAAGCTACAGTATCAATATTTATAAGAAAAATGGATCACTAAATATCACCCACCATTGCCTCTTATTCCATGCACTGCTAACGTTGTTAATCTCCTTTAATCCAATCCCAAACTGGCAACTCAATCCATCACAACTCACTCAACAGTCCAAGCAGCTGCTTGTTTAAATAGCTCTGAGTCTTGGCCACAATCATCATTCTATAACACTTGCTCAAAGCAGGGCAAGACAAATCTACAATCCCAGGCCCAATGAATTTAGCCCCTGTGACAAATACAGAAGCTTCTGTATATCGCCAAAGCCAAATTGCTTTCAGGCTGGTCTGCCTGCTAGACTGTAGCAAATCAGACAGGCACAACTGTGATAAGCACCGAGCTCCAAAGGACCCAAACAGACCGGCTCTGATCAAAAAATGTCTGTGAATTGAATTCAGTTTCAAAACAGTTCTGTGGTATCTCACATACTGTACTGTAATGTTTGAGGTTTTGATTTGGACAGAACTGGCTGGTTATAATCTCTTGATCTGTATAAAAAATAAACTTCCACTTTGAGATCACAGAATCGGTCATAGAGCACTTGTTCCCTTTCAAGTAGGTCATCATTGCATCAGTAGCTGATGCTATGGGAAACTCCTCTCAGGAGTGAAGACCTCTAAAGCCCTATAAAATCACAGCAATCTATTGGCAGATGTTGCTTGATGCTCCGACCCTGATGCACGCATCAGCGCGGCCATATAAACCAGAACAGCACCATTTCATCAGAATTTTTCTGTTCATGTTTGCAGATCTCTTGGGCTCTGGATGCCAGAATCGACGCTTTGTCGTTGAATCTGCACACCTTAACAGTGCATGGATTATTATCTCCCTGCCTGTGCTCCAAAGTCATGAGTGTTAAGGCTCACTCTATCAGGAGCATTGCCTCCTCCTGGGCTTGGGCAAAGGTTGTGTCCTTGGAGGATATAGGTCGGGCTGCAGCCTGGGCTTCTCCTAACACCTTTGCCAGGTTTTATAACTTGAATGTCTTTTCCCTTTCTTCCCAGGTCCTTAATGCAAAGGAGGGTTGATTTCTCAATGTTCACTGCCTTACTGGCTAGTGTCATTTCTGTACTGACTGTTGGTCTCATGACCATGTCGTCCCTTGACTCTTCCCAGTGAGAAGAGCAATGTTCTTAATGTTGTACTACCCTCTCGGCTAGTGGCATTACATTATTTTGTCAGTCAATGGCCGTCCTGAACTTTTCTCCTCACTGTGTTGTGGATGGGATACTTTATACAATGTTTCACTACCAAGTATGTCTAGTGTCATTGTTATATTGCTCAATACAAAGGGGAGACTATGTCAGTACCCTTTTAACCAGTACCATACTGGCTAGTAGGCATTGCCTCATGCGTGTGAATCAGTATCACAGCGTGATGGTATACATTTCCCATAGCGTCAGCTACAGACGCAGCGTCGAAGTGACCGACTTGAAAGGGAACAGTTTTGGTTACTACTGTAACCTTGGTTCCCTTTAAGGACGGAACATGATGCTGCGTACGCTCACTGCACTACTGATTTCTCGCTGTTAAGGGACCAAAGGATACACATTTTTCACTTCAGTCAAAAATCTTGATGAAATGGCGATGTGCTCCGGTCTATATGCCTGCGATAACATGCATCAGGTGTGGAGCATCAAGGTTATTATCGTAAACTAAAACTAAAACAAAAACAAAAACTAAATGTTAAAAAAACATTTTCGTAAACTGAAATAAAAATAAAAACATAATTGGAAAAACTGAAACTAAACTAAAATAAATTTTCATGGCTCTGAAAAAACTAAAATAAAATGAAAATAATTGTAAAAAATATTTTGTTTTTGTTTTTGTTGCGATTCAGGGGCATTCAGTAGTTCTCTAGCTAGTGTTAGCCTTGCTCTTCTTCGTGTACTTTAAGAACCGATGTGACAGTGGTGTTAGATGCTGTACTGCCATCTATCGATGTGGATCAGCATGATCGTCTCTGCTGCCCCTGCCAGCTCTGGAATATCATTTGCATCTGGAAAATGTCAGAGTTTGAGGTAATTTCTAAAGGTATTTATTACTACTATAATATAATTGCTTTGCATAAAAACAAACGTCAGAATTCAAGCTAACAGATTTCTACAGTTAAGGAAAGATTATTATTGTTCCTCATATCAACAGTCTTTGGAGACTGTCTACGTTTCACGTTACTACTAAAGACAGTTATTACCTTTATTAGAGGACTGCTTGGCATAAAATTAACCTCAATTATCTAGCGATACAGAATGTCATGGTAAAGGAAAGATTAGAATTGCTTTTGATAATCAAATTTAGCATGTCCATGAATATTGTATTTGAAGAACTCATTTTGTTTCCAAGCAAACCAACGTCATGGTTTCCTCAACTACCGCTGTGCCAAGCTACTAAACGAATGAAGACGTGTGCCGTTTCATAGAGGTGGAAGTAGATGGGCCCCTCCTCTTACTATAGCTGTGAAAAAGAAAATGACACGTTGCTTTCCGGTTGCATTTGTAAACACCGCTGAAAACTGTCCATTACTAACATATGTTGACTACACATGGAATTTTAAAAAGTTCGAGGGAAACTTGAATGTGTTTTCTGTAAATTCCACTGATACTATTTTAAAGAATGGTCTAAACAATTAATAATTTCTTACCTGTCCAACAAAAAAGCATCACTACTCACTATGTTTTTCTCCGTCATCAAATCTTTCCACCTTGTGTATGCTGTACCGATGTTTACTGTAGTTTTTTGTCTTTGCCGGTCTTTCAGTCTTCTTGCTTCGGACCTTTTTCGCTTCTTCGGCAGTACAGCTACTGAATCTCCTGTTGTCTCAGCTTCTAAAGCACGATAATAAGTATGTTCCATTGCGTTCTTTTCGCTCTTCGTGTCACCGAACAACACTGCGCTAAGCATAGATATGCGTATCTACATAGGCAGTAACCAATGAGCGCAAGGATTTTTTTCTTCGACGTTTACTAAAACACAGTGGACCATGTCATTTCAACATGGCGAAACACATTGAAGGGGTGACCCGCACCATGTATAATAAAAACACTTTTTTATAGAAAACTTTTATGAGTACAGTCTTCATCTCATGTGAGTGTACAACATTCAGATCACTCTTCACAAAAACACAATTAATTTGTTAATGTGTAAAACTTTTTTAATTAGCCCCAAATTACTGAGTCAACTAATCAGTCAGAGAGAGAGATAAAGGGGAGCCGGAGACGCCAGTTCGAGAGAGAGAGACACACGTGACCACTGTGTGTGTGCGTGTATGTTTTTTATGTTATGTTGCAGTTCTTTTATGTCATTAAAGTTATGTTGACTGTTCTGCCGGTTCCTGCCTCCTCCTTGCCCATCCTTTACCCGTTACAGTCCCGGTTTCAGCTGTTAGGCTCACTGATTTTTTTTTTCTTTGAAATTAAATATCCTCAGGGAAGGGAAGATATTGTATTGCACTGCACAATGATTTGACGATACTTGCATTCTAGTTTTACAGCAATCCGCTCAGAATCTATCCGATTACCATGACAACGACCAAATTAAAATGCATGTTCAACAAGCTGAAAGAAGCCAATCTATTTCTTTGCATAACACATGAAAATGGAATTTAAATGTTTTGCTGTCACTGTAAATGTTCACTTACCCATGGCCACAGTGTTAAATAAGAGATTGCAGGTCATATTCATACAGCTGTATTGTTTTTTGTTTTTTTTATAGTACAAGCACTTAAATGTGGGAATGTGGAATTGTATTTTAATTTTTAAAGTTCCAATATTGCAAATTTTGTGTAAAAATGTGTAGCTGACAAGAAATTTCAAGAACTGACAAGTCATCATTATTATACATGCAGTATGACATCATATGGATAGAATAGGCTATATGGAATTTGTGATTAAAATCGTATAAAACAATATATAAAATAACATTTTGCATACTAAAAGATGTTATATTGAATTTAGCTACATATTTTAATACAATGTATGTATTTATATATATATGTATATATATATATATATATATATATATATACAAATCCAAATAACTTTACAGATCTTTATTGTAAAAGGTTTAAACAATGTTTTCCATGCTTGTTCAATGAACCATAAACAATTAATGAACATGCACCTGTGGAACGGTCGTTAAGACACTAACAGGTTACAGACAGTAGGCAGTTAAGGTCACACTTATAAAAACTTAGGACACTAAAGAGACCTTTCTACTGACTCTGGAAAAACACCAAAAGAAAGATGCCCAGGGTCCCTGCTCATCTGCGTGAACGTGCCTTAGGCATGCTGCATGGAGGCATGAGGACTGCAGATGTGGCCAGGGCAATAAATTGCAATGTCCGTACTGTGAGACGCCTAAGACAGCGCTACAGGGAGACAGGAAGGACAGCTGATCATCCTTGCAGTGGCAGACCACATGTAACAACACCTGCACAGGATCGGTACATCCGAATATCACACTGCGGGACAGGTACAGGAAGGCAACAACAACTGTCCGAGTTACACCAGGAACATACAATCCCTCCATCAGTGCTCAGACTGTGCGCAATAGGCTGAGAGAGGCTGGACTGAGGGCTTGTAGGACTGTTGTAAGGCAGGTCCTTACCAGACATCACCGGAAACAACGTCGTCTATGGGCACAAACCCACCTTCGCTGGACCAGACAGGACTGGCAAAAAGTGCTCTTCATTGACGAGTCGAGGTTTTGTCTCACCAGGGGTGATGGTCGGACTCGCGTTTATTGTCAAAGGAATGAGCGTTACACTGAGGCCTGTACTCTGGAGCGGGATCGATTTGGAGGTTGAGGGTCCGTCATGGTCTGGGGTGGTGTGTCACAGCATCATCGGACTGAGCTTGTTGTCATTGCACAGTGTTGCTGTGTGTTACAGGGAAGACATCCTCCTCCCTCATGTGGTACCCTTCCTGCAGACTCATCATGACATGACCCTCCAGCATGACAATGCCACCAGCCTGTGCATGATTTCCTGCAAGACAGGAATGTCAGTGTTCTGCCATGACCAGCGAAGAGCCCGGATCGCAATCCCATTGAGCATGTCTGGGACCTGTTAAATCAGAGGGTGAGGGCAAGTGCCTTGGTGGAAGAGTGGGGTAACATCTCACAGCAAGGACTGGCAAATCTGGTTCAGTCCATGAGGAGGAGATGCAATGCAGTAATTAATGCAGCTGGTGGCCACACCAGATACTGACTGTTACTTTTGATTTTTTTTTTTGCTGAGTTTTATATATATATATATATATACATACACTATATTGCCAAAAGTATTTGCTCACCTGCCTTTAGACACATATGAACTTAAGTGACATCCCATTCTTAATCCATAGGGTTTAATATGACGTCGGCCCACCCTTTGCAGCTATAACAGCTTCAACTCTTCTGGGAAGGCTTTCCACAAGGTTTAGGAATGTGTTTATGGGAATTTTTGACCATTCTTCCAGAAGCGCATTTGTGAGGTCAGACACTGATGTTGGATGAGAAGGCCTGGCTCGCAGTCTTCGCTCTAATTCATCCCAAAGTGCTCTATCGGGTTGAGGTCAGGACTCTGTGCAGGCCAATCAAGTTCTTCCACACCAAACTTGCTCACCCATGTCTTTATGGACCTTGCTTTGTGCACTGGTGCGCAGTCATGTTGGAACAGGAAGGGGCCATCCCCAAACTGTTCCCACAAAGTTGGGAGCATGGAACTGTCCAAAATCTCTTGGTATGCTGAAGCATTCAGAGTTCCTTTCACTGGAACTAAGGGGCCAAGCCCAGCTCCTGAAAAACAACCCCACACCATAATCCCCCCTCCACCAAACTTCACAGTTGGCACAATGCAGTCAGACAAGTACTGTTCTCCTGACAACCGCCAAACCCAGACTCATCCATCAGATTGCTAGATGGAGAAGCATGATTCGTCACTCCAGAGAACGCGTCTCCACTGCTCTAGAGTCCAGTGGCGGCGTGCTTTACACCACTGCATCCGACGCTTTGCATTGCATTTGGTGATTTATGGCTTGGATGCAGCTGCTCGGCCATGGAAACCCATTCCATGAAGCTCTCTACGCACTGTTCTTGAGCTAATCTGAAGGCCACATGAACTTTGGAGGTCTGTAGCGATTGACTCTGCAGAAAGTTGGCGACCTCTGTGCACAATGCGCCTCAGCATCCGCTGACCCCGCTCTGTCATTTTACGTGGCCTACCACTTCGTGGCTGAGTTGCTGTCATTCCCAATCGCTTCCACTTTGTTATAATACCACTGACAGTTGACTGTGGAATATTTAGTACCGAGGAAATTTCACGACTGGACTTGTTGCACAGGTGGCATCCTATCACAGTACCACGCTGGAATTCACTGAGCTCCTGAGAGCGGCCCATTCTTTCACAAATGTTTGTAGAAGCAGTCTGCATGCCTAGGTGCTTCATTTTATACACCTGTGGCCATGGAAGTGATTGGAACACCTGAATTCAATTATTTGGATGGGTGAGCGAATACTTTTGGCAATGTAGTGTATATATATATATATATATATATATATATACACACACACACACACCGATCAGCCACAACATTAAAACCACCTGCATAATATTGTGTAGGTCCCCCTCGTACCACCAAAACAGCTTCTTCTCACTACAGTTGTACAGAGCGGTTATCTGAGTTACCGTAGACTTTGTCAGTTCAAACCAGTCTGGCCATTCTGTGTTGACCGCTCTCATCAACAAGGTATTTCCATCCACAGAACTGCCAATCACTGGATGTTTTTTGTTTTTGGCACCACTCTAAGTAAATTCTAGAAACTGCTGTGTGTGAAAATCCCAGGAGATCAGCAGTTACAGAAATACTCAAAACCAGCCCATTTGGCACCAACAATCATCCATGCGATTATCTAATCAGCCAATCATGTGGCAGTAGTGTAGTGCATAAAATTAAGCAGATATGGGTCAGGAGCTTAATGTTCAAATCAACCATCAGAATGGGGGAAAAAAATTTAATCTCTGTGATTTGGACCGTGGCATGATTGTTGGTGCCAGATGGGCTGGTATGAGTATTTCTGTAACTGCTGATCTACTGGGATTTTCACGCACAACAGTCTCTAGAATTTACTCAGAATGGTGCCAAAAACAAACAAAAAACATCCAGTGAGTGGCAGTTCTGTGGACGGAAATGCCTTGTTGATGAAAGAAGTCAACAGAGAATGGCCAGACTGGTTTGAACTGACAAAGTCTACGGTAACTCGAATAACCGCTCTGTATAACTGTGGTGAGAAGAATAGTATCTCAGAATGCTATTCTGAGATGCGGGTTGGCGCTGTTTAGGCAGCACGAGGGGGACCTACACAATATTAAGCAGGTGGTTTTAATGTTGTGGCTGATCGGTGTATATATACTTGAGTTCAAGATAATTGAGTTTGAGTTCAAGATGGTGCCGAGTATGGCTGCTGCGTTGCGAGCTCCAACCCAACATTGCAGTTTTTTGTATGTTTTGTCTACATGTCTTATGTTTTTTGTCTTGGATGTTGTCTGTCTTATTGTCTACGATAGACAAACACTTTTGGACATTGGTTCTGCAACAGCACACCGAAAACTGGACTTTAAATACCTCAGTGCCGACCCACTGTTTTCAAACACGACAGCGGAGCCCTGTGTCTGGGCAGCCCAGCTGCAGAAACGTAGCCGGAAAAGGGATAGGAGAGCCGCCGTTCTCGTCAGACTAAGACGTTGCTAAAATCGACCCCCGCTACCCAGCATTCTACTGGCAAATGTTCAGTCTCTAGACAACAAGCTCTGTGAGCTGAGAGCGTGGATCTCTTTCCAATGAGAGATGAGGGACTGCTGCATTATCTGCCTTATAGAAACTTGGATGTGTGCGGAGATTCCAGACTCAGCCATTGAACCCGTGGGGTTCTCCATGCACCGAGCAGACAGAGCGAAAGACCTCTCTTGTAAAAGCAGAGGTGGTGGTATATGTTTTATTATCAACAAATCATGGTGTGATCAGAGGAACGTACATTCTATCAAGTCTTTCTGATCTCCTGATTCTGGCTACCGAGGATATTCACAGCGGTCATTATCACAACTGTGTACATCCCGCAACAAGCCGACACAGACAGGGCACTCAAGGAACTGTATGGGAGTAGAAGTGAGCAGGAAACCGCGCACCCTGAGGCCGCGTTCATTGTGACCGGGGACTTTAACAAAGCCAACTTCAAGTCACTGGCACCGAAATACTACCAACACATCAGATTCAACACACGAGGGGACTGGGTTTTGGACCATTGCTACTCTCCCTTCCGGGATGGCTACAAATCCCTCCCCCCCCACCATTTAGCAAATCGGACCACTCTTCCGTTCTGCTTCCGCCCGCTTACAGACAGAAACTGAAACAGGAAGCACCTGCCCTCAGAATGATCAAAGCTGGTCGGAGCAATCAGATTCTATGCTGCAAGACTGTTTTGATCACGTGGAGTGGGAGATCTTCCGGTCCGCCTCTGATGACGACATCGAGGTCTACGCTGATACTGTAACGTGTTTCATCAGGAAGTGCATAGATGATGTAGTGCCGACCAAAACAATATGGATCTACCCTAACCAGAAACCATGGATTAATAGCAATGTTCTTGCAGCACTTAATGCGCAAACTTCTGCTTTTAATTCCGGGAACATGGAGGAGCATAAACAAGTCAGTTATGCCCTCCGCAAAACTATCAGAGCAGCGCCAGTACAGGGACAAGACTGAAGGACAGTTCAACACCACCGACTCTAGAAGCATGTGGCAGGGAATTAATATCATCATGGACTTCAAAGGGAATAAAAACTCCGCCGTGAACACCGCTGCCTCTCTCCCGGATGAGCTTAATACTTTTTATGCTCGTTTCAAGGGAAATAACACCGCCCTCACGGAGAGAGTTTTGCGGCAGAAGTTACAGAGGTTAGTTCACTCTCTGTCTCTGTAGCGGATGTAACCCGATCCTTCCGACGGGTGATTATCCGTAAAGCATATGCTTTGAGAGGCTAATCAGAGATTACATCTGCTCTGTGCTGCCTGCCTCACTGGACTCACTGCAGTTTGCATACCGCAACAATCGCTCCAATGATGATGCCATTACATCTACACTACACATTGCTCTCTCCCACCTGAAAAAAGGACTGTGTGGCAACACATAGCTCCAATGCCATCATTAAGTTTTCTGATGATATGACGGTGGTAGGTCTGATCACTGACAATAATGAAATAGCCTACAGAGAGGAGGTGCACACTCTGACACGCTGGTGTCAGGAACACAAACTCTCCCTCAACGTCAGTAAGATCAAGGAGCTTGTGGTGGACTTCAGGAGAAAAGACAGAGAACTCAGCCCCATCACCATCAATGGAGCACCGGTGGAGAGAGTCAGCAGCTTCAAGTTCCTCTGTGTCCACATCACTGAGGAACTCACATGGTCCGTCCACACTGAGGCCGTTGTGAAGAAGGCTCACCAGCGCCTCTTCTTCCTGAGATGGCTGAGGAAGTTTGGAATGAACCGCCACATCCTAACACGGTTCTACACCAGCACTGTAGAGAGCATCCTGACTGGCTGCATCACTGCCTGGTACGGCAACAGCACCGCCCTCAACCGCAAAGCCCTGCAAATTGGTGGTGCGAACTGCCAGACACATCATCGGAGGTGAGCTTCCCTCCCTCCAGGACATCTATACCAGGTGGTGTGTGAAAAAAGCTTGGAGGATCATCAAAGACTCCAGCCACCCAAGCCATGGGCTGTTCTCACTGCTACCATCAGGCAGGCAGTATCGCAGCATCAGGAACCGCACCAGCCGACTTCATGACAGTTTCTTCCCCCAAGCAATCAGACTTTTGAACTCTTGATCGCTCACGATACATATATCAGCACCGCACTTTATTAGCCTCAGACTGGACCCACATTTTATACTTCACTTAATAACTTCTTATTTTGTGTATATTGTATATTATTATTTTTTTGTATACAGTCTTCTTATTTTGTGTATACTGTATACTGTATATTATTAGGTGTATATTGTATATTGTGTTGTGTAACAGATGTGTAAACTGTGTTATGAGTAAATCAGATGTTTATTGAAATTGTCATACTGCTATGTTGCTTGGAACCACAACCAATACTTTCACACGCTGTTGTACTTGTGTATATGGTTGAGTGACAATAAACAGATTTTATTTGATTTTGAAATATATATATATATATATATATATATATATATATATATATATATATACACACACACACACACACACACACACACACACACACACACACACACTCTACCGGTCAAAAGTTTTGAAACACTTTCCTCATTCTTTATTATAATTTTTTTCACATTTTAATATAATAGTAAAGTCATCAAAACTATGGAATAACATAAATGGAACTATGGGGATTATGTTGTGACTAAACAAAATCCAAAATAAATCAAAACTATGTTATATTTTAGCATCTTCAAAGTAGTCACCCTTTGCCTAGAATTTGCAGACATGCACTTCTCACGCACCTTACAGTCTAGTTGTTCCTACAAAAGCTCAATGGGGTTAAGATTCATAACACTCTTTTCCAATTATCTGTTGTCCAATGTCTGTGTTTCTTTGCCCACTCTAACCTTTTCTTTTTGTTTTCGGTTTCAAAAGTGGGATTTTCTTTGCAATTCTTCCAATATGGCCTGTACCCCCGAGTCTTCTCTTTACTGTTGTACATGAAACTGGTGTTGAGCGGGTAGAATTCAATGAAGCTGTCAGCTGAGGACATGTGAGGTGTCTATTTTTCAAACTAGAGACTCTGATGTACTTATCCTCTTGTTTAGTTGTACTTCTGGCCTTCCACATCTCCTTCTGTCCTTGTTAGAGCCAGTTGTTCTTTGTCTTTGAAGACTGTAGTGTACACCTTTGTATGAAATCTTCAGTTTTTTGACAATTTCAAGCATTGTATAGCCTTCATTCCTTAAAACAATGATTGACTGATGAGTTTCAAGAGAGAGCTGTTTCTTTTTTGTCATTTTTGACCTAATATTGACCTTAAAACATGCCAGTCTATTGCATACTGTGGCAACTCAAAAACAAACACAAAGACAATGTTAAGCTTCATTTAACAAACCAAATAGCTTTCAACTGTGTTTGATATAATGGCAAGTGATTTTCTAGTACCAAATTAGCAATTTAGCATGATTACTCAAGAATAAGGTGTTGGAGTGATGGCTGCTGGAAATGGGGCCTGTCTAGATTTGATCAAAAATGACTTTTTTCAAATAGTGATGGTGCTGTTTTTTACATCAGAAATGTCCTGACTATACTTTGTGATCAGCTGAACAGTTAATTGTTAATTAAAGTAACAATTTCCTTCCAAAACAGCAAAATATGTACATTATTCCAAACCTTTGGCCACCAGTGTATTTTATGTCGCGAACCCCACAGGTGTCCCTGTTTGAGACTTTCAACATTTAGTCACCCTATAGAAAACACACCAGCCGTGTCTAAGACTTCAATTATGACACATTTGAACCTTTATTGGAATGACAATGTTCATTGTGTTGTCAATACATGATGTTAAAACAAAGAGAACAGAAACAATATAATATCCAGTAATTTATTCTGACTTTCTCTCGAAAAATGTAAAACAAAATAGAAATAAAAACTAAATAAAAAATTTTAAACTATTATAACCTTGCTGTCAATAGATTGCCATGACTTTATAGGGCTTCAGATATCGTCACTCCTGGGAGGAGTTTCCATAGCGTCAGTTACTGATGCAGGGTCTCGTTCCCTCATTTCAGGGAACCAAGGATACAGTTGTAACCAGAACGTTTTTCAAAACACCTTAGCCTTAAGGCCAAAGTATTATTCGGTTGTCCACGTTGCCGTGATGCAAATTTTGTCATCAATACAGTCTGTGTGGACTGAGCGTGCGTGGCCTGGATTTTCTCAATACGCTGACAGTCCTCGTCTGTGCACATCATCGGTACATGCACCTGCTGTTGACTGTACTAAAAGAATATCACAAAACAGTCATAGTGCACATGCATCGAACACATTCGCATTCACTCGCGATCAAAAGAGAATACTTTGAAACGCAATGTGGCCGACCGGGCGCAATCTGATCCGGAACGCATATAAACCAAGTATACACGGTCCTTTAGTATTTAACTTTAGTTCATAACTCATTTCACGCGCTCATGTGCTAAGGACATTAATGCTACATCAAATCATGTTGCTTGTTGAGAAGAGGTGTGCTATAACTTGTAAGTGTATGTGATTGGACAAACAATTTTAACCTGGTGGATGATAAAACAGGAAAAACCTCAAAGACTTACAGTACATAAAAGCAGAGACCCGAGCCATATCTAGGGACCAGGACTTAAGAGTGTACATTTTGTCTTGGGCCACCAAGCAACCATGGTAAGCAACCATCTTGCAACAACCAAGAACACCCTACCAACTGCATTGCAACATGCTCATAATTACTTAGAACACTCTAGCAAGCAACCGCATAGCAACATTGCTAAAGAATACTCATAACACCTTAGCAACCACCTTGCAACACCCTAGCAACCACCAAGAACACCCCCAAAACTGAGTTAAGCTTTTCACAGGTATTAGCACCACTCACATTTTCCACAGAAAATACAAATATCTTGTTGTGATCATTATGATTTAGTGCATTATTAACTGTAAATATCTGCAGAAAAAAATAACAGAAGTTGAGTTATGCATACATTAGTGTTAGAAAGATTAAACTGTCCACAATTTTTACCCCAAAAAGTTCATTCCTATTTGTAATGTTTTTATAGGTCAACCAGGATTCTGATGACAGTTAGACTCTACTGTGGGAACACAATCTCTATTGTTTACTGCTACTGTATCTATTATGCCAGTGTGCCATCCATTCCAACTGTCGCCATATCTCTGGCACAGATGCTTACGCGGTGCTCTCTCATCCACAATCCTCTCACTGCTGCTCCCAAAGGAGTCCAAAACCATTTTAATGTGCCATGAATTCTCAATAAACCACAGCCAGATTAAATCCCATTAAACTCTGAGTGTCTAAAAGAGCTAACAATGTCACGTTTTGTTGCCCCTTATTGCATTAAGACACTCTCACTTCAATTAGAGCCTCTTGTTTTAGTTCCTGAGGTAAAAGTCTTGATAGCAAGGTCATTGTGGTGGCAGCTTATAGAGAGAACTGTTCTGGCCTGATAAGCGGTCAAAGGGCCGTAATTCAGAATACTAACAGATTTACTTCTTAGTTTAAGGCTTTTTAGTGAATGCTTGTGTAACTGAAATACAAGTCTGTGTGGATCCCAGTACTGATCCACTGATAACCCTTTCTCTTTCTCTCTACTTCACATTAAACATCAGAAAGAATGTCAACGTGAGGTTGAGTGACAATTTTCATTTTTGGGAGAACGATTCTTTATTACTATATACTTTGGTAATGATGACAATCTTTAAATACTGGCCATTTCTAATGGGATCACCCAAGATACCAGGAGTAAACAGGGCCAAAGACACACATGAATAAAACATCTCACATACTCTGAGGCTGATCTGATTGGTGGCAACTCCCTTCCAGAGGTCTTCTACACACTTGTATCTTTCTTATCTCTTTTCTAACTCTTATCTTGCCACTGCTAGCTACCATCACAAACAAAGGGACGATATTTCCATTAGCCAAACTGAGAGGCTTTGTTGATTCACTAGATATCCTGACCCAAACAGGGAAAGTCAGAAGGATACCTCAAACTCCAACCCTATACATCTGCAGTAAGAAAACCCTTGGTTATGTGTAGTGAGTGACTAGCTTCGATCTGAAGGCTTCCTCTACTCATGCTGCTCTGCTCTGTGTATAAATGCACAGGGTGATGGTGTTGTACATCTCTCAGCCTGACAGCTGATCCGCTGGCCCCTGTGCCAGTTTAATATGTGGGCTCTCTCTGCTGGGACCGCCATGCCTCTGCTCTATGCTGCACTCAGCACTGAGAGGAAGAGAGAGGCAGAGTTAAAGTAAGAAAGAGAGAAAGAAACTGGGGAGAGAAAAACTAGGCCTCATTCATCATTTGATTAGACAGCAATGTGGCGGCCATGATAAAACTCACAGCTCCGGTGGTTTGGTTCTGCGGGCTGAGAACCCTTAACAGGTTCAGGCGCAGGAAATTACTGCTACCTCCTCAAGATACAAAATACACCGACCTCCAGAAAAAAAGAGAGACAGCATGCATGCTCATGAGAGAGAAATACAAAGTAGGGATGTGCAAAATGACATATTCCCAAAATGGACTAGTCAGTGGGTTGCCTGAACAATTAGTTCACAATTGTGGACAGCATTTGATTACCGCAAAAAATATTTTCGACTTGTCCTTCCTTTTCTATAAAACAAATTGTGGTTACATTGAGGCATTTACAATGGAAGTGAATGGGGCCACTTTTTGGAGGGTTTAAAAGGCAGAAATGTGAAGTTTATTATTTTATAAAAGCACTTACATTAATTCTTCTGTTAAAACTTGTGCTTTATTTGAGCTGTAAAGTTGGTTATATCAGCATTTGTACAGTCATTTTAGGGTAAACAGTGGCATGGCATTTTACAAGATGGCAAGTTGTAAAATTGGATATAACTTTACACAGAAAAGGTTAGTATGCGATTTTATCACACTAAAATCATTTGAACATGCTCGTGTCTATACTTTTGAAACAGTGAGTATTTTTACGTTTACGGATTAGCCCCATTCACTTCCATTCTAAGTGCCTCACTGTAACCCAGATTTTTTTTTTTTTTTTTTAAGGAAAGGAGGGGCAAGTCAAAATGAGTTTTTTTGGTAATGAACATTTTGCCACAAATGCTATTGATGAAAGACGAGACACAATGGCCAAAGACATCTATCCGCACGTGTTTGGCAATATTGGTGTTCTTTTAAAGGGGATACATTTAAAGATAAAAGTTTTCCCAAAAGGGGTTTACCATGTAAGCATAGCATGAAAATTAAGCGCAACAACAAAAAATCTAAATAAACAATCTCAATAATCAACTAGTTGGTTGTTGGGACGACTAGTGTACCGTAACTAGAGATGTACCGATATGAAAATTCTTGTCCAAAACCGAAAAATCTGGATACTCAGGGCTGAAAACCGAAACCTGGAAATGAATTACACTTTGTTTGGAAGAATTAAATTCTAAATGTTATTATTAGCAATGCACCGATACCACTTTTTCTATAACTACACATTATTTCATTTTAAAATAGACAGAAAACAATTACATAAAGAATTTGGAACTCAGTCAACTTAAATATTACTGTAAATTATAATTTATTATTATTGTTGTTAATAATAATAGAATTATTTTATATAATACTAAAAAATTTTTGTCATAATATCTTAACTTTAAAAACCTTTTTATTTTGGCGATTAGATTGTTTGTTTGTAGGCTAGTTCACAGTAGCTTTAATTTCCTACTCATTCCAAATCTAGTGAAATGCTCCTCCAGGGCAGTTCTCAATGCATGTTTTAAGCAAAGTGAACTATGGAGCATCTACATCTGCGATGGAGTTTGTGTGGAGTGATCTCATATTGCGCCGCTCTGAGAGCTGAAAACAGCAGCGCATCACGAGCCCCGTGCCGGCTATGATTTAGAGCTGCGCTCATTAACTAAAGCGCGTTACACATATAATTGCTTTGGAAACGTCGCCTTTTGCAATTCACAAAACTATTGCAAGACTTAAGGAGACTCTGGATATAATTCATGAAATATGGACTGTTATGGATCTTTTATGTCATTTTGGAGCTTGTCAGTAACGATACAATATTGGAGCACTGGAAAACGCTTGCACTAATAACCAAGAGCAATTGCTTAATCAGTTCTTGGAGGTGGACTTTAGTGTGCATTTAAAAACGCAAATACTGAGAGTCACGTGATGCCATGCGAGGTTTGGACATCTGAACGGCGAGCTCTGCGCACTTTGCTAGTTTTAACACTATTATTGTCATAAACCGGTGAGATTCGATACACCCTGTTCCATAACTGTTCTAGGAAGATAATATGTCAAAGAAGTCAAAGTCCTCAGGCTCTGGAGAAATTCGGCATCAGTTGTTGAACGTGTCGGCAATGCTGACGAAGGTCGTAGCTGACTTGGAGGATCTTGCTGTAATACGTTGATCGATCACTGCCATGGAGACGAAATTCACTGAGGTGGTTACAAGAGTGAGGGATGTCGAGAAACAGATCTATTATCTTGAGTCTGCTAGCAACCAAAGTGGATTTGGAGCACGTCTGGGAGAAGCTGGAGGATATGGAGTCCATATTGTCGGCGGAATAACGTCCATATTGTTGGAATTCCTGTGGGAGCAGAGGGTCAGAATATGGTGGAATTCCTGGAAGGGCTCTTTCAGAGTCTGCTCGACATAACAGGCCATAAGCTGGAAATTGAGTGAGCTCACAGAGTTCCGGCTCGATGATCCGCTGAGGGAGACAGGCCCCGATCAATTCTGGCCAAATTTCGGAGATCATCCTATAAAGATCTCATGTTATGCCAAGCGAGGAGTAAAGGAAGGCTTTCTTGGAAAAACCACAGCATTTTCTTGTTCCCTGACTTTGCGAATCCGACAAGAGAGAAACGTGATCGATTCAAGGAATGCAAGAAACTCTTACATCAACGGAAGGTTGCTTTAGCAACCTTTAACATTCACATGGCCACAGCAAGCATGTCCTTCATAAAGTCAATGGAGTAAGTTATTTTGTGGTGCTCAAGTTGCAGCTGAGTGGGCCTGACTCACTGAACATTCACTTGACTGTTCGAGGAACTGAGCGTCTTTTCCGTTTCTTTTTGTGTTGGTTCCACCTAACGGCTGGAGTTTGTTTTGTGGAATATTTTTTGCAAGACATTGGAGTGATTAGGTCATTTGTTGCACTAATGTAGCAGTCGAATGGGCCGGTTTTTTTCTTTTTTTTCCCCTTTTTTTTTTTTGTGCTGGACGCCGAAAAGGCATTTGATATGGTAGATTATGGCGATTAAAATAATGGGATTATTTTTTTAAGATTTTGGAAATGTACGGGTTTGGGAATACTTTTATTGGTAGGATTAAGTTACTTTATAGACACCCGGTAGCGGCAGTACAAATTAATGGATTAATTTCAGATTATTTTACTCTGGATAGGGGAACACGGCAGGGTTGCCCTCTTTCCCCATTATTGTTCTGTCTTGCCCTGGAACCATTAGCAGCTGCGATAAGAAAGGAGGATGATTTTCCAGGGGTGGTGGCGGGAGGTGTGGCGTATAAGCTTCTGCTTTACGCAGATGATATTTTATTCTTCTTCTCCGACACCACTAGATCTATGCCTTGCCTCCACAGAATTATTCATTCCTAAGTTCTCAGGATACAGAGTTAATTGGTCTAAAATCCAAAGCTTTGGCTCTAACAGCATACTGTCCAGTAACGGCTTTTCAGTTGGGTGCCTTCCAGTGGCCCATTAAGTATTTGGGTATTTTATTACCAGCAAATGTGTGATTTAGTTAGAGTTAATTTTGACCCTTTAATAAAAAGGTTTTCGAGTGATATGGGCAGGTGGGCTTCATTACATTTATCTATGATTAGGAAGGTTAATGTTATTAAAATTGTATTCCAAAATTCAACTACCTGCTACAGTCTCTCCCTATAGATGTCCCCCTCTCTTATTTCTAGTAATTTGATAGCATAGCAAAGTCCTTGACAAAGGTGGGCTAGGCCTACCCCAGATTTTGTTTTATTATTATGCGTTCGGTCTCAGACATTTGGCTCATTGGTTGCTTCCACCTGAGAGAGCCCCTCCCTGGTTTTGTATTGAACAGGAAGTTCTTGCCCCTATTTTGCCATTGCAAAGCCTTTCTATTAAACTAACCGGAGAAGTTAAGTTACACCCAGTTATCTCGCATTTGCACTCGGTATGGACAAAAATGTCCAGTGTTTAATTCAGACATTTATTTAAATCTTGCCTCGAGCATATGGCTGAACCCAAAGTTATGTATTAATAAGTCCCCTTTCTGCTGGTCAGAGTGGATTGTGAGGGAGGTTAATGCACTCTGTGACCTATATGAGAGTGGAGTGTTGAGATCTTTTGAAAATTTAGTTCAACATTTTGGGATTCCCAGATCTCAGTATTATAGGTATTTACAGCTGCGCCACCTGCAATGTACTATTTTTGGGAGTAGCATACACCCCCCTAAAGCGGCAGATACTCTGGGAATGGTGATAACTGCTTTTGGAAAAGGTCATGAGGCATCAGTGTATTACTCCCTGTTAATTTAGAGTCTGGGGGACAGAGCTTTAACTTCTATCAAGAGATTATGGGAGAAAGATTTAAACTTGGTATTGGAGGAGGGAGTGTGTGCTAGGATTCTAAAAAACATCAAGTCTGTATATAGAGATGCAAGGGTGCGCCTTATGCAATTTAAGATTTTACATCGATTCTTTTGGACCCCCTCAAGATTGTTTAGGCTTGGTCTTAAAGACACACCCACCTACTGGCGATGCCAATCAGAAGATGGGGACACAACCCATGTTTTTTGGTGGTGTGTTAAGATCCAAGAATTTTGGTTGAAGGTTCAGAGTTTTATGTGTGACGTATTGGGCACTCGGATTTCGTTTCGTGCCAGACTCTGTGTTTTGGGCGATGGGGCGTTCATTGATGTGGGGAATAAACACATAAACAATTGGGTTCTGACCATCGTAATGATCGGCAGGCAAATTATTTTAAGGGGATGGAGGTCGGCTAGAGCGCCCTCATTTCAGGAGTGGTGCACGGAGTTGGGGAGGGTGGCGGCTTTTGAAGAAGGGTCATCTAGAAGACTGGATAGATTTGTTTGTTGGGAAATGGGGCAACTATCTGGAGTTTATGGAGGGCTCTCGGGGAGGGGCAGTGGAGAGAGAGGTATAGGTATAAATGTTTGTGATCATTATATATTAGGGGTGTAACAGTACATTTATTCGTCCCGAACCGTCACGGTACTGACGTCACGGTTCGGTGCATGCAGTCTGACGAAGAATACATCTGAGTCAGTCACAGGCGATCCACACGTCAATCCAGATGGGGGCGCGCGTGGTAATGCAACGCTGTTTGCTAACTGCCACAACAGGAAAAAGAGCAGAAGAAGAAGAGACCATCTATGCACCAACCCAAAAGAAGAGTGGCTTCTCCTAATGCACAAGTTTTATTTTTCATTATTCTATTTTTTTGTACTTTTATAACACAAGAGATGCTTTTCAGTTTTGTAGCTGATTGTGACCAAATACCTTTTGTTTTTTATCAACCCTACAAAAAAATATGGCCTATGCAAGAGTGCAACCACACACCCCTTCTCCAAAACCCCACCCCTCAAAGACATGTCAGCAACCCCCGAAAAGCAAAACAATTCACAGTCAGAGAGCGTCTAGAATTGGCTAAAAAAAAAGCTGGGGCTGACTACTGATTCTTTTGCTGTTAACAGAATCCATGGCCATCACAGAGCCATTTCTATTTTTTTATTTCAACCTATTTCAGTGATATCTGTCAGGTAGTAGGGGCATTTATGCATGGTATTTAAAACTAAATCTCTTAGAGCACCTTTAAGTATTTGGTAACACTTACAATAAGGTTCCATTTGTTAACATTAGTTAATGCATTAGGTCTCATGAACAAACAATTAACAATATATTTTTTTACAGCATTTATTAATCTTAATGTTAGTTAATAAAAATACAATTGTTCAAGGTTAGTTCATGTTAGTTCATAATGCATTAACTAATGTTAACTAATACAACTTTTAACTAAGATTAATACATTCTTAATAAGTATTGTTCATTGTTAGGTCATGCTAACTAATGGTGTTAACTAACGTTAACAAATGGAACCTTACTGTAAAGTGCTACCAAGTGTTCAAATTACTATAATTTTCCCAGGAGTCACATCAGAGGACAATGTGCTGCAATTCTGAAAGCAAAAGACACATAATCTCAAACTTACTTAAAAGCCTGAACCTAATGTTTAGTATAATATAGTATAGTAAATTAACAGAGAAATGTATATCAGAGGATCAAGCATTCATAAAATGTTACCTAATCAAAAACGATACAAACTGAAAATTATATATTTAAGCAACATCACATGAGCAAGAGTGTGATATGGCCCTACATCAGCACTGCTGTGATTCGGCCGTAGGTAATCACAGCAGTGCTGATTTAGGGCCATATAGCACAATTGTGAGTATGATATTGCTTATATACAACAGTTCAATGAACAAGTACATTTTTAAAAAATGAGGAAAAACTGAGTATGGTCATAAAAACACATTTGTGCATGGAACTACTTTATTACGCGGCGGACCAGACCCTACTGTTGCTGGTTCAAACCAAATGATGCATCCAAGCCTTCATGATGCATTCAAAAATGTCACTTCAGAAATAGTATCACGGCTTGTACCAAGTTATTGGATAAACAAGGATGGATGGATGGATGGATGGATGTGTGTGTGTGTGTGTGTGTGAGTGAGAGAGAGAGAGAGATGGAGCGTGTGCCATCACCTGTTGCCACTCCCAAGCAGAGATGCTGTCAGCTTTCTGAAGATCAGCTTTCTCAGTGGAATAAAAGCAGGGGTATTTCTCCCTATTCGCGGTAGCCGGTACGCAAGAGTCAATCTTCTCCACCATTTTGAACAGTACTTTTTCTCCAATGTGGAAACTCTAGTAAGAGGTAAGTGCCTTGAGTTTGTATAATTAATCAGTCTGTTGTGTCTCTCAGCTGTGATGAGCCGTAATGCTTAAGTTGTTCGTTTAAAGCGGTTTAAAGCTATTTTCTAGCTTTAGTCGTGTAGTAGTAATACGAGCGATCATGGAGTGCTGTTGTATGTAAACAGTGGCTGTCGCGGATTCACTTCACATCACCAACTGGCTCATATTACACACAAAAATGATCTTTTGCCACCACCTGCTGGCTAACATATGTAATGTAAAAATAAATAAATAAATACATGTAAGAGACACTTATACAGTAACTCTAACACATATGCACTACACTTACACTTTAGTTTAGAACAGCACGAACACAAACGGAGTGATAAACACAGTGAAGCGTCTGAATGCTGATGGTGTGAGACAATCAGTACTCATGGAACATCTCTCGTCCAATCAGATTTGAGGAACTGTTGTATATACGTATATACACCGATCAGGCACAACATTAAAACCACCTGCCTAATATTGTGTAGGTCCGCCTTGTGCCGCCAAATCAGCACCGACCAGATCGAACCAGTCTGGCCATTCTCTACTGACCTCTCTCATCAACAAGGCATTTCTGTCTGCAGAACTGCCGCTCACTGGATATTTTTTGTTTTTGGCACCATCTGAGTAAATTCTAGAGACTGTTGTGTGTGAAAATCCAGATCAGCAGTTACAGAAATACTCAAACCAGCCCGTCTGGCACCATCAATCATGCCACAGTCCAAATCACTGAGATCACATTTTTCCCCATTCTGATGGTTGATGTGAACATTAACTGAAGCTCCTGACCCGTATATGCATGATTTTATGCACTGCTGCCACATGATTGGCTGATTAGATAATCGCATGGATGATTGTTGGTGCCAGATGGGCTGGTTTGAGTATTTCTGTAACTGCTGATCTCCTGGGATTTTCACACACAACAGTCCCTAGAATTTACTCAGAATTGTGCCAAAAACAAAAAACACCCAGTGAGTGGCAGTTCTGTGGATGGAAATGCCTTGTTGATGAGAGAGGTCATCAGAGATTGGCCAGACTGGTTTGAACTGACAAAGTCTATGGTAACTCTGATAACTATTCTGTACAATTTTGGTGAGAAGAATAGTATCTCAGAATGCTATTCTGAAATGTGGGTTGGCACTGTTTGGTTTTTATGTTGTGGCTGATCAGTGTGTGTGTGTGTGTGTGTGTGTGTGTGTGTGTGTGTGTGTGTGTGTGTGTGTGTGTGTGTGTGTGTGTGTGTGTGTGTGTGTGTTGGGTCTGTCGGTCGGTCGGTCGGTTGATCGATCGATAAATAGATAGGTATTAAACATAGGTACAAAACATACTGTGGCGGTACCATGGTGCAGTGATGGTATCAGGAATACCATGGAAGTGTGATACATACTAAAGTAATGAATGATCATACCATATTCTTACACCATATTATGTCCTGGGTACTTTATAGTAATTTGTTACCATGGCGCCATGTCCCAAACAAAACATGGTACTTTTTGGTACTTCTTAGTGAAATAAAACATTAACATAGTCAGATTTTTTGATTTTCTGAAGACAATGAAAGCGGTGTTTACCCATGCAAAACTTGAGGCCACGATGCTAGGGTGTTGTGGGTGGTTGCTTGGGCAATCCTATGTGGTTTCTTACTGGCCCAAGACAAAAGAGCCCACCACAAGTGATATTCTGGCCCCTTTATATGGCTTTGGTATTTATTTATTTATTTAGCCTATTTCATCATTGACTAATTTAAATTCTGATCATCTTAAAAAGTACTGTATATAAAGTAGGGATGCTTCGATCGATCAGCCACCGATTGGTATCAGCCGATATTCACGTCCTATGTCTCGATTTGGCCAATCCCATAAACCGATCGCTCATGTAGCAAAAGACGCGCGCCACCTTTAAAACATCAGCAGCACTGTCATGGCTTCACGGAGTCTTGGGAATACTCAAGTAGGTATAGCTTCCAACTCCAAATGTGGGCGGAATCTCCGAAAAAGGGCGGGGTTACTCCAAAAGAGGGTTGCGCCAACACCAAAAGGGTTAAGGTTTACATTTATGCATTTGGCAGACGCTTTTATCCAAAGCGACTTACAGTGCACTTATTACAGGGACAGTCCCCCTGGAGTAACCTGGAGTTAAGTGCCTTGCTCAAGGACACAATGGTGGTGGCTGTAGGGATTGAACCAACAACCTTTTGCTTACCAGTTCAATGCTTTAGTCCACTACGCCACCACCACTCCCAGGTTAAGGTTAGTCAAGGGGATAATTTATGGGCTCCCTATATCTTTAATAGTGATTTGGAGCTTACGCCCCTTTTTGGAGCAATGCCTGCAGCTACATCATTCTCGGAATACTGGCATAGTGTTGTAAGACAACAAACTTGATTCAGAGGTTAAGAACGATGCAGTAGGAGAGGTATGGAAAATATGAAAAGTTTGTGTACTGTACTGTTAATGTGACATTTCAGCGTCGCCCTGGAATTGGAGCATATTTGTCCAATCAATCCTGGAATGCAGATGCTGATCAGCCTCACCTGCAATCAGTCAGCTGGAGAGGATTTAAACGCCAGAGGAAGAGTTAGACGGTGAGCGATGACTCCAGAGAATGGCACTAATCCTCTTCTCTGTCTCCTTTAATTTCGGGCTCCAGCAACGAGTGAGCGCCGATCACAGCACGGAGATTGGGAAAGTTTCACTGCACACAGGATTCACGAGCACAGACACCGTGCACTATTAAGTCTCATCTTCTCACTATTGCTTACTGTCACAATAAAACACCCCTTGTGGGACCGTGCACCTGAGAATTGTTTGTCTGTGCCTCATTCATCCTGTCACACAAGGCAAAGGGAAAGCAACGCGAGCTGTGAAACGGTCCTTATTATCGTTCATGGCGCCAGCTCAGTCTCCACCGGGCATCGGCTTTTCAGTAATAATGCAAGTTACAAGATGTGTTGTAATTCAGACATCTTTATTAAATACCTCCCGATTAAACAGCATTAATAATAGTAGCATCTGTAGAGTCCAGAAACATGTGCTTTTTCTCCGTTTTCTTTTCATCTCTTGCCCCCATGAGAGAGCGCGTGCTCACCTCATTAAAGTTCAAACAGCAACAAGTATTAAATATAATGAAAATATAAAACAGAAATAAAATAAGGAATAATTCTATGAAATAATGACAAAGAATCAATAACCAAAAATGTCACATTAAGTTGAATTGCACCCATGGGTTATCAGTTTGTCTTCAGTTTGACACTAAGCTTCATTTTTTAACTATCATAATATAGAGAATATTTTGTTAGCCTATACTTGATTTAAAGTCTTTAAAAAAATAATAACTAAAAAAGCTTTTTAAAAGCCTTTTAAACATTTTAATCTGTTTTTTTCAGCAAAAACTAGGCAAAGTGATATTACTGGGAAGAGGAAAATTCAGTTAATAGTGACAGTGTGAAGAAAACTTACATATAGCCAGTTATGACAGAGATCCTGATAAAAGGTGAAATGATCGGGATCGGCAATCAGGTGACAAGTAGATCAGTGATCGGTATCGACTGTTAGAATCCTGATCGAAGCAATATAAAGCAAACCTCTCCTGAACAATTCACACAATTTTAGGTATTATTCATGTCAATTGCACAAACTGTTTAGAATAAGTTACCCACTGAATTCTGAAAAATCTACTTACCCAAAGTATGAGCAGTAGACAGTAATAGTGATGCCTTAGCAATAGATATTTCTATAGTATAACAATAATACCAGCCATACATTCAGTGGCAACTACATGACTGTTCTGTCACATCTCTTTGTAATCACGTGAGCTCTTAAAAACTTAAGTTAGATTTTACTGGTGGCAAGCATCACTTTCTTCACACCCCACTCTCCCAATGCATTCATCACTGTCCAACTACTGTAGCCCAGAGCAGAACCACTTCCTAAACAAGAACTAATAACTCAGCCTGTCAACAGCACACTTATAGGACACTGACAGAAAGAAGTTCTATTAGTGATTATGAGTATTTTCCCTTAAAGGCATCAATGCCTCCTAACATCATTATAATTTTCACTCAATGACAGTTGCACATCTTATGATTTTTTTTTTACAAAGAAGAGTCTGCCCAGATTCATCTTTGTGAAGGACGCATGAATCAAGCCACGTACAAGATTATCCTGGAAGAAAACTTGATTCCTTCTGCTCTGACAATCTTCCCCAACTCTGAGGATTGTTTTTCCAGCAGGACAAAGCTCCATACCACACAGTCAGGTCAATCAAGGTGTGGATGGAGGACCACCGGATCAAGACCCTGTCATGGCCAGCCCAATCTCCAGACCTGAACCCCATTGAAAACCTCAAGAATGTGATCAAGAGGAAGATGGATGGTCACAAGCCATCAAACAAAGCCGAGCTGCTTGATTTTTTTTGTGCCAGGAGTGACATAAAGTCACCCAACAGCAATGTGAAAGACTGGTAGAGAGCATGCCAAGACTTATGAAAGCTGTGATTTGAAAATCAGTGTTATTCCACCAAATATTGATTTCTGAACTCTTCCTAAGTTAAAACATTAGAATTGTGTTGTTTAAAAACTTGTTTTCTTCGCATTATTCAAGATCTGAAAACACTGTCTTTTTTTTTTTTTTATTTTGACCAGTTGTCATTTTCTGCAAATAAATGCTCTAAATGACAATATTTTAATTTGGAATTTGGTAGAAATGTTCTCAGAACTTTAAAACTAAAATGTTCATTTTACTCAAAACACATACCTATAAATAGTAAATCCAGAGAAACTGATAATTTTGCAGTGGTCTTTTAATTTTTTCCAGAGCAGTATATACAAAAATATCATTTTTATTACTGCAATGAAATATAAAATTAAAAAAGTTTAAAACAATTAATTATACTGATTTAAAAAAAAAAAAATAAAAAAAAAGATTCATTGTTATAAAGTGTTTTTTTTTTTTTCAGTAATACAGTAATGAAAATCTAATAAGAATCAACTTTGATAATAATGGGAATTGGAAAAAAAAAAAAAAATTAAGGTAAATACATCCATACGTATTTCGGTTACCCTAATGAGTTACCCTAATTTAATTGTCATGAAAATAATGTCACAATGCAAAAAAATCTTAATGGTCCTAAAAAAAGTAACATTTATTTTGCTTCCTTAAAGGAATATTCAGGATCAATTCAAGATAAGCTAAATCTACAGCATTTTGTGGCATAATGTTAATTACCACAAAAAAGCAAAAATCTGAGTTAAGATTCTCTCTAACTATAGACCTCACACATCAAACTCACTCATAAGTTTAAAAATGAAAAAAATCAATCCTCTGCTTTTACTCTGTTGAAAATGATTACCCATTGTGATGCTGACTGTAAAAATACATTCCATTCACAAATCAAGAGAAAGACAGCAGTAACATCATGGTCACGTCTGCGGTCTGACAGCATCCACAGAGAACTTCAGTCTAGTCTCTGTGCTAAAGCTCACAGGGGCTTTAAAACATGGAGATGATGGAGGCAAAGCGAATTGCAAAAGAGCCAACCATAAAACAAGTAGGTCAGATGCAGGGACACAAACACAGGGGTTGCAATCTGTCTCAGAGACCATGACTGAGAACTAACTAAGTGCAAGCACATGCCTCCATAGCGCAGCATAGAAGACATGAGAGGGTAGTTCTAATTGTCACAATATGAAGTACGAGGGTGTAACAAGGAAGGACACCAGGAACTGGATTCTTCAAACACAGGTAGGGAACTTTTAATTGACCACTTCTCTGGTTTACAGCTTCACAATAACAAATCAGCTTCAAACTAAGGCTCTCAACCCAGTCTCTCTCTCCCGATCTGGCGCTGGCATGGTCCTTTTATGCCACTCTCCCCAATCTCACTACAATTAGAGACAGGTGTTAGTCATAATTTGGCTCAGGTGTATGCACCCTTACCGCTCTCTCTCTCCCGACGGACGCTCGACCACACCCCCGCTACCAGAGAGGGCAGTATGCATTTAAAGCAAGAAGATCCGGTTTTGCTGTTACAATATAGAATGTACTGAAGGTAAACTCCATCTTGAAAGCAATGTAGAATGTTTGACATTTTGACAACAAAATACTTATGACTTCTACAACTAAGTCCAGAAACATACTCTATGCAAGTACGCAAACGCAAATTCAAATGCACTGGGAATGCTTGGCTAAAGCATTGTAAGCATTTGGTCCCAATGTACATAAACTACTTTATGAACAGTACTTAACATACCGAACTCAACGTGTTTTCTTATGTTACTGTTGTGGTAACAAACATAAGTGTTAGGGGTGTAATGATCCATCGAACTGGATCGATGCATTGTTCAAATAACTTACAATGCGATGTCATCAATTCAACGCGTAAAAAGCGAAGTATATTTTTTTTAAGATGCACCTTTATTTTGACACTCTCATGCCAACCACATCTGTACACATTGCCGTCAGGCAATGCAGCAACCTTATGCCATTCATCTAGCTTTCTAAGTATTATATGCACGATTAAATCGGGCTTCCCTCGATATTGTGGCGCAGGACACATTTGAATTCTACATGAGAATTTTCTATTTTAAAGCACTATGGAGCAATGCAACTATTTCAAACATCTAGACAACCCCGACATTCTGAACAACGCTGATGAGGGAAAAAGAAACACCTGCCCTGCACCAACAACAATTATAAGACTTTTCACATCTTCACATCAACACCATTACTTACATAGAGTTGTGCTCAAAAGTTTGCATACCCTGGCAGAAATTGTGAAATTTTGGCATTGATTTTGAAAATATGACTGATCATGCAAAAAAACTGTCTTTTATTTAAGGCTAGTGATCATATGAAGCCATTTATTATCACATAGTTGTTTGGCTCCTTTTTAAATCATAGTGGTAACAGAAATCACCCAAATGGCCCTGATCAAAAGTTGACATACCCTTGAATGTTTGGCATTGGTACAGACACACAAGGTGACACACACAGGTTTAAATGGCAATTAAAGGTTAATTTCCCACACCTGTGGCTTTTTAAATTGCAATTAGTGTCTGTGTATAAATAGTCAATGAGTTTGTTAGCTCTCACGTGGATGCACTGAGCAGGCTAGATACTGAGCCATGGGGAGCAGAAAAGAACTGTCAAAAGACCTGCGTAACAAGGTAATGGAACTTTATAAAGATGGAAAAGGGTATAAAAAGATATCCAAAGCCTTGAAAATGCCAGTCAGTACTGTTCAATCACTTATTCAGAAGTGGAAAATTCGGGGATCTCTTGATACCAAGCCAAGGTCAGGTAGACCAAGAAAGATTTCAGCCACAACTGCCAGAAGAATTGTTCAGGATACAAAGAAAAACCCACAGGTTACCTCAGGAGAAATACAGGCTGCTCTGGAAAAAGACGGTGTGGTTGTTTCAAGGAGCACAATACGACGATACTTGAACAAAAATGAGCTGCATGGTCGAGTTGCCAGAAAGAAGCCTTTACTGCTCCAATGCCACAAAAAAGCCCAGTTACAATATGCCCGACAACACCTTGACATGCCTCACAGCTTCTGGCACACTGTAATTTGGAGTGACGAGACCAAAATAGAGCTTTATGGTCACAACCATAAGCGCTATGTTTGGAGAGGGGTCAACAAGGCCTATAGTGAAAAGAATACCATCCCCAGTGTGAAGCATGGTGGTGGCTCACTGATGTTTTGGGAGTGTGTGAGCTCTAAAGGCATGGGGAATCTTGTGAAAATTGATGGCAAGATGAATGCAGCACGTTTTCAGAAAATACTGGCAGACAATTTGCATTCTTCTGCACGAAAGCTGCGCATGTGATGCTCTTGGACTTTCCAGCACGATAATGACCCTAAGCACAGGCCAAGTTAACCCTCCAGTGGTTACAGCAGAAAAAGGTGAAGGTTCTGGAGTGGCCATCACAGTCTCCTGACCTTAATATCATCGAGCCACTCTGAGGAGATCTAAAGCATGTGGTTCATGCAAGACGACCAAAGACTTTGCATGACCTGGAGGCATTTTGCCAAGACGAATGTGCAGCTATACCACCTGCAAGAATTTGGGGCCTCATAGACAACTATTACCAAAGACTGCACGTTGTCATTGATGCTAAAGGGGGCAATACACAGTATTAAGAACTAAGGGTATGAAGACTTTTGAACAGGGGTCATTTCATTTTTTTCTTTGTTGCCATGTTTTGTTTTATGATTGTGCCATTCTGTTATAACCTACAGTTGAAAATGAATCCCATAAGAAATAAAATAAATGTGTTTTGCCTGCTCACTCATGTTTTCTTTAAAAATGGTACATATATTACCAATTCTCCAAGGGTATGCAAACTTTTGAGCACAACTGTATCACAGTAAACTGTAACAGAAGGTTTCATTACAACTGTGGAAGTTGTTGCCAAGAAAAACACAGATAGCACATACTCTCTTGTCGTGGGTATGTAAGTATTTTGGATTGAAAGACTTGCTTGACTGTTGTAGAGATGACAAATTGTCACTGTAGTGTTTACCTCATTCCACAAGGCAATGAGTTGTCATCAAATAATTGATGATCACATGTGTGTCACTTTTTTTATACTATTTATTTTTCTGTATAATTTTTTTCAACAACTGAAGTACTTTATTTTGTTGTGGATGTCCCAGTGTGGATACTGGATTTCAGAGAGCTCAATAAAATGTTCAAATTATATTTTGGTTGCATTTGTGAGATAATAAATGCAATTGATTCTGTAACATAGGCATATAATATTGTAATATCGATCGCAAGCCCCTGAATCGGGCCGAATCTCGAAATCACATCGTGGTAGACTTTAAGGTATCGGCAGACATCGGATCGCTGGCTAAGAAAATCGGTATAAGATCGTATCATGATGAAACTTAGGATTTACGCTCCTACTAATTATTCAGGGTGATAGAGTTACCTTCAAATGTTATTAAAATAGAAGCATTACTATTCAGCTAGATAGTTAATAAACATGTCGACAGTATAAGGATTCTCTTCAAACTGTTGCTCCGACATAGAAAATACATTAATTCTAATGCCTGCTTTAGCGCCCCTTGTGGCAACACTGAGAATGCAACATGTACCTGATTTGTGTTATGAATTATATTCTATAACATTATGAAATGGCAAAAGAAATGAGCTTGCCTAGCTAACAGGGATGTGCAAAACTATATTACTCACAGCAAAGGATTTAATGTCCGACAGTGATCATCTTGAAATGTGCAGTATTGTTGATGTGGCGCTTTGTTGTAACTTTGCATAAAAAGACTAAACCTGAATATTAAAGATACAAAATTTCTGCTGACTGTAATTCACTGTTAAGCACAGCAAGCCTACATCACGCAAAAAGCTCTCTAAGAAGTTGCGTCTCAATTAATTTGAGAATTGCATCTCAAATTAAAACCACCACCACTAAAAATATTAATGTTAGTAGTCAACCCCACTAATCGACTAATCAGTTGTTAGACGAGCAGTCAATTAGTCGACTCCCTGGCACATCCCAAGTAGCTAGAGGCATTTGCATTCACTTATTTACATTCTGGGCTGCAGAACAGCTATGACACATATTCCACAAAGCATTAAGAACAAACTCTTGATATGCTATAAATCTAAACAAAGTTATGGAGCTTGGTATCATTAAACCACCAAACATTCACATTACCTCTTAACATAAATGGAATAATCTGTACATCAACGAGTTGTGGTAGGACTGTGGCAACTTGCACATGATGAAAAAGTACTGCATTTATTGCTTAAGGTCCGAGTGGGCACAACACTTTACATGGGACCGCACAAACCTGCGAGAGGCAGGTAGCCATGCATGACAAGAGCCTTTGTCAGCAAATCTGTATGAAGGAGAGAGAGGGGGATAGAGAAATATGTTTCCTCTTTAATAGTGTGAAAGCTCACTGTGTGTAATATCTGTGCCACTACTGGCACCAAATGAAACTGTGGAAATTAGTTTCCGAACCGGTTTTCCAAACACTCCCACTACCTCCCATTGTTTGGACTAACAGGAAGCACCACCCAAAATCACACAACTGGTTGATCTAGTTGTCGCTATGTCAGGCAGCTCAAGCATAAAAAGCAAAGTGCCACAGTGTTTACATTCTACAGGAAGTCAATCTACAAATGGTTTACTTACAGTATAGTTGCCTGTGCACGTCAAACTGATTATTTTAACAAAAACTGCACACCTCAGCTTTAAATTACTCTCCGCTTAAAACCCATCACCCCCAAAACAAAGATGACAGTGCTAACAATGCTCATAAATAAATGATTCGGCAGCATCTCAGCAGTCAGAGCTGAAGCACTGAAGTCAGAAATGAAGCATTTAGCAGTAGCAGCACACACATCACTGCTAAACACTCTCCCAAATCCATTCCCTTCTTTCCTCAAGTGCCTTGAGTATAGGCAGAAAATATTTTTCCTCCACCCTTCAAATTCCTCTACAAATCAAAGAAATGCAATTTATTAATATCACCTTTCAAATGCTAATTTTCTATCCATACATAAATCATAACACACGAGGATGCTTGTGCTTCAGAGAAAGAGAGAGAGCGCTTTCAGGGGTATAGGGAACGAGTGGAAAGCTTCTCTGTCATCTGAAATGGAAAAGGTCTATTGAAAACCAACCAGCTATGTTGAAGAATCCAGGCAACAAAGATGCTGAGCTGAATTCTTGAGGGGCTTTGTATGCGTGTGAGTCAGATTTATCAACTGAAATAACCTAATGTATTCATCAGCATTTCAAAATCCCCTTATGTAAGATTCATTAGGAGAACAAAACAGGAACAAATGAGTCAATGGTTAATGGACAGTCGTATAAAGCTATACATTTCATGTGGATCATTTTGCTCTTGGAAGAATTTGTTCGGAAATGTTTTGAAATGTATGACTTTTGATTGCAGACTCTCTGCATATTGTGTGACATTGTTGAGATCACTTATGAAACGCAAGAGAAGTCACGTGTGAGATTACAAGAGTCTTTTTTTTCTCAGGAGAAAAATCTGAGAAGCATTTGAGATATTAAAGAGATATAATTTGTGATTTTTTGTTTTATGGGTTGTTGGCAGAGCTTTCCAATGAGATAAAAGAATAAACTAAAATAAAAGAAGCAACCTCATGAACTTTTTATATAAGGCACAAAATGTGTGCTGTTATAAATGATCATATTAGGCTCACAGCACATGTAATGAATAGACACTTGTTGAAGCTGCAAGCAGATTCCCCAAGGACAAATCAGCTTTAAATGGACAAACATAAGCGAGGTGTATACACATGCTTTGTGTCTGACTAACCTTTCAGGAATACTTGGGCCTTTATGTGAACCTCTATGGGAAAGTTTAGCACTATTTTATTTGAGTGTTATTTTTTCATTCAGTATCAATTTTAAAAACTATCGGTTGATTAATCGGTTATCGGCAGGTACTGCCCAACTTAGTTATCGGTATCAGTAAAATCCACTATCGGTCGACCTCTACTATAAATTCTCGTCCCTGCCCAGTAGGTGGCGATATGCACAAAGAATATGAATCGCCAAAGACATAAGAAGAATGTGAAAGTGTAGATTTATAGTAAAAAAAGTACTTAAATATTGATCAGTTTCTCAACCACACTTATCATATTGCTTCTGAAGACATTGATGTAACCACTGGAGTCATGTGGATTACTTTTATGCTGCCTTTATGTGATTTTTGGAGCTTCAAAGTTCTGGCTACCATTCACTTGCATTGTGAAGACCTACAGAGCTGAAATATTCTTCTGAAAATCTTAGTTTGTGTTCTACAGAAGAAAGAAAGTCTTACACACCTGAGATGACATGAAGGTGAGTAAATGATGCGATTTTCATTTTTGGGTGAACTATCCCTTTAAACTTTCCCTTGTGTCATTTCCAAAATCGGCAAACAGATCTGTCAACGGATAACACTTTTTGCTTTCAAATTTATGCAAATTTTAGCAAAAAACTGCATAAAATAAGTGTTTCTTTCACTTTAGAAATTTTGTGTAAATCTGACTTGCTGTTTTCAAATTGTAATATGTATATCAGCATTTATATCAGCCATTCTGCTCTCCAGATATCGGTCGACCATAATTATAAACTACAGGAACCACATTTCAGGCTGTGTTAAACTATGTTTTTTCTATAAGGTTAGAGTGGGACTGGAACAGTGTTTACTGGCATATCATGTTGACTCATCTATGGGCTACTTTAAATTATTAAATATGACAGAGGCACTCTTGCTGCTACAAATAGACCTATGTACGTCTTGAAATGCTGTTTGCTTATTGTCCCATCATGCTTGAGGAAAGTGGACCTGTGCCATGTGGTTTAGTGTGTGTGTTGGGACGACACTGATTGTTTACACGAGCAGGAGCTGAGGCTTATGTTTATGCTATTATGCATTTCATACTGTGTTTTATTCAAACGTTGTGTTTTGAAGCTAATATGTACATGATTGTGCTGAAGCTCAGTATTTGCCCAAATAAAGATCATACACCTCCATCCATCCAACCATCAAGCCTACCTGCCAAGTGCTTGAAGGAATCTCCTGAAATTTGCCCAGCCCGCCGAAGGTGTAACATCTGTACATGTGATCCAGAGACTCGGAGCAGTGCCAGAGGAGCCCGAAACTCACCGAGTCCTTGTTTTTCAGGTGCTCCTTCACGATCCACGCGGGGGAGATAAAACTGAAACTGCAGACCGCGACCAGGGCGGAGGAGAGGAGCACCCAAAAACACCCGACACAGCTGAACATCCTCACGGCAGCGTGGGGCAACGAGACCGGCGGCGACAGATCGATTCCCAGCCCTTTCCAATTGCGATCAAACAGTGCATGCATCTGAAGCGCGCTCACTGACTCACTGTGTGAAAGTGAATGCAACGTGCCCTTCGGAAATGATCACACACGGGTACCCGATCCGCACACAGAGAGATGCACCAGTCAACTAGTGTGCAACAACTCATGAGCATTTGCGATCATAACTTTTCACTTGAATGTCATTCCAGCACGATCCAGTTCAATAGAGAAGATATTCCAGTTCATTTATCTGGAAGCAGGTGGAGCACAAAAGCCAATGGTCCCACCCAACGCTCTCTGTGAGAGCTAAACAGCCGCTAGCAGGTGCTCACTGGGTGGTAAGATATGAATCCACTCTGCCTTGCATTTCTTACCAGCATCCTCATCCTCTTGTGCACTGAAGTGTTGGATGTCCATCTGCAGCTTCTTCACTGCAGAAACTTACTGCGCTGTTCGCATGTCACACGTGGGCGTCACCTCCACTGCGAAGGTGTGCTTTTTGATTCATTAACATCTGAGTAACAGTTTTTATTTCTCAGTCTGTAGCCTATGTATGCCATCAGTTTTCCATGTTCTGGCTGCGTTGCGTTCAACGCAGATAACAAAGTTTGAGGTGGAATCTTTAATCTAAACATCTGACTTATAAATATGTAAATAACGATATTTTTACCTTTGTCTCGTAACAGGAATCTGAAGCATTTCACACAAAAAGAATAAAATGTTGCGCGTCGTACACTGCCATCTGGTGGTGATTTTCATTCGCATTTTCACTTGGATTAGAGTTGAGATAAAATTATTGAATGGATATAGTCAGGGGCGTAGATTTAAACCATGATCAATGGAAACATGCACATGTTCACGCTGCAGCCCCCCAGTGTTCAAGCCAAATCTGCACCCTTGGATATAGGAATGACTGGCAACTGGTAATATGTGATACACAGGGGCGTAGCAGTCATTTTAAAAGTGGGGGGGACACAGCTGTCAATAGGTGGCTCGCACAGACCCAACAGTTACAGTGCAGTATTAATATATTATAGTATATATTAATATATAAGTATGATATAAGTATTATATTAATATATACATATTATTTACTTTTAATATTTGTAGTATTTTAAAGATTCAAGTATTGCAAAATAAAGCGCATCTTGTGGAGCACTTGCTTCTGTTTTACACGTGACAATTAAAGACTAATCAATTCCAATAATGACAGTTTTTTTTACTCGGTACTTGTGCATTGTGGGATTTAAATTTATCCAAGTGGCTCGAGTGTTTTGACTACGTTCAACAAAATTAGTTCAGATCCATTTAATGATTCAGTGACCATTTCTGGTGATGCCAGAAGGTGGTGACAAATGAGTGTCTTGTGTGAAATGAGTTAGTCACTGAATCAGCGATCAAAAGCGATTAAAATTTGTATGTCTACAGACCTACAAAGAGACTTTAGTAGAGGTTTTATGCATTATAAGAACAAAGCAAATCTATCATTTCCCAACAGTTTGTGAGCTGCTGACATGACCTTTATCAAAAGACAACAATAGTCTTATAATAATTATGAGTTTCAATAACGTCCGTACGTTTTCATATATAAAAAAGCGTGTCTACATATCTATTCACTTCACTAAAATGTCTAGGTGTTCTAAGAACACAGCAGATCTATCATTTCTCCTACAGTTTGTCAACTGCACACCAACATAGAGGTAAAAAACAGGAGCTGATATTAAAAATAGCTTTACATATTTAACACAGATCTAGTAATCTGCTTAAATTGGCAAAAACAACCGATCAAACTATTACCTCACAAACAATTTGTTATGGCCAGATGTCTGGGTCAGAGAATCTCTGAAACTGCAAGGCTTGTGGGGTTTTCCCTGTCAGCAGTGGTGAGTGTCTACCGACAGTGGTCCGAGTAGGGACAAACCACAAACCGGCGACAAGGTATTGGGCGACAAAGATTCATTGATGCACGAGGGCAATGAAGGCTATACCGTGTGGTCCAAACCAACAGAAGGTATACTGTGGCACAGAAAATTTTAATGATGGTTACGTGAGGAATGTGTCACAACACACAGTGCAACATACCCTGCTGCGTATGGGGCTGCGCAGCCGCAGACCAGACAGAGTGCCCATGATGACCCCTGTCCATCGTCGAATGCGCCTACAATGGGCACGCTAGCATCAAAACTGGACCTTGGAGCAGTGTAAGGAGGTCGCCTGGTCCGATGAGTCCCGTTTTCTTTTACATCACGTGGATGGCCTTGTACGTGTGCGCCGTTTACCTGGGGAAGTGATGGCACCAGGACACACTGTGGGAAGATGACAAGCCGGTGGAGGGAGCGTGATGCTCTGGGCAATGTTCTGCTGGGAAACCCTGGGTCCGGCCATTCAGGTGGACGTCAATTTGACACATGCCACCTACCTAAACATCGTTGCAGACCAGGTACACTCCTTCAAGGCAATGGTATTCTCTGATGGCAGTGGCCTCTTTCAGCAGGATAATGTGCCCTGCCACACTGCACACATTGTTCGGAAATGGTTTGAGGAACATGATGAAGAGTTCAAGGTGTTTCCCTGGCCTCCAACAAGTCCGATCCATGGCGGCTCCACCTCGCAACTTACAGGACTTAAAGGATCTGCTGCTAATGTCTTGGTGCCAGATACCGCAGGACACCACCAGGGGTCTTGTAGAGTCCATGCCTTGGCGGGTCGGCACTGCATATAAGGCAGGTGGTCAAAATGTTTTGGCTCATCAGTGTACTTTCTACATAGAATAAGTTAAAGCGTGAACTTGAAAATAGTAAGTAAACTTTACATTTGTACTCAATTCTAAACATGTAAAAATGAAAAATCGAGCTAACAAGTAAATGTTATTTATGAATATTTACCTTCACAATGCGTCATCATGTACCAATCCTAAAGTAGAAAACCTTGTCATATTTATTCGCTAATTTGAGTAAATTTCACAGGTAAATAAAATAAGTACATTTTACTTAACTTTTTAAAGCTGGTGTTCCCAGCATGCACCGGGTTTGAATAATTAATGAGCATGCATGATTTCACTGTTAGCAAGTTTATTTACACCGTTTTTATTGTTGATTTTGCTGTTACTTTTGGTAACTTCTTGTTTTGTGAAGTCTGAAGTTCATTTTCTACCCGTCCATGATCAAAAATGTTGTTACTGTCATCGTGTTTTGTGCACCAAGTGTTAAGGTCTGCGTGCACAGCTCTGATTCTTATTTATATCGCTAGTAATGCAAAGTAATGTTGTTTAATAGACTACATGCATGCATGAAGCTTTCCTGTGAAACGCATCGTATAATTAAACTTGTGTTAATAAGGAAAGTTCTACATGTGAAATGTTCCAATAAAATGTTCACTTAAATTTTACAAAGTGTATTTAAGTACCATGTACATGAGATTTTTAGGTAAAAGTTACTGTATTAACCGAGATGTTCGTTAAATTGACTCACTGTAATCAATATTATGTAATGAAAATTATAATTTACTTAATTTTATATCATTAAAATGTAATTACAAAAACTGTGTGCAAAAACTTGCAAAATAAAAATGAAGTAAACTTTACTAGTAATTTTTTTCAGTGTGGCTACAAGTCATCAATCCAATTATTCAGATCAACAACATTGTTACTAGTACAAATATATATGTTGATATCTGCAATTCAATTCAGGATATCTGTAACTCAGCTTTGACTAGTGGAATTGCAATTCTTACAATTAAAAATTTAATTATGATTAGTTAAAACGATTCTTTAATTGTAATTCTTTTCAAAATTGCATTTTTACTTTTCAAAATTGAGTTGAAGGCGTCTTGAATTGAATTACGACTAGTAACACTGGGGGGATTAAAAGCTAATTGCAGTTGATATATATTTAATGCATTTTTTTTCAAGTATTGAACATTCAAGAGCACAAACATAACATGGGCCAAAATGTAATGTTTAGTATCTCAAAAACCAAATCACCACAAGCGTATTTTGTCCACGATTATAAGGGCGTCTACTTTACAGAGGTAAACTATCCATGTCTGCAAAGAACATTCCTCTTTAAGGCCTGCCTGTACAAGAGGTTTAAATCAGAATCTCACATTAAAACAGAGTTAATTAAAATTCTGGCAGTGCAATCAAAGCAGAGAAAACTAAACAATAGATGCAATTTAAGGTAGCATCCTTCACTGGTAACTATACAATGCTTATGTAATGCACCCCATCTAGTAATAAATAATACCCAAAAAAAGGACACAAACTACTCTAACAGACGTTTCAACAATATATGTATTTAAATCAAACACATTTAAATATATTATAGATCAAGTACACATACTGTATGTCAGAAAACATATTAGTGGTACATAGTACCAAAAGTCTTTTGTCTGTTTCTCGTCCACATCTCAATGAGGTCTAAAGCAATAACAATAACATGTCCGATGAGTACATATTTGAAAAGGAACAGTCATCATTGAGATTTGCTTAGAGTTTTGACATCATACAAAAAAAGAAAAAAGACAATCACCATAAAAAGAACTAACATTAATATATGGCGGTAAACCAGGAATCCACATTTATATAGAATGGGGATAAACACTGCCCTAGCAGTTCAGTTTGTGTGGAGTATCCTAAAGTCTGCACTGATCTAGAATCAGATCTGGACAGAGTTCTAGAGGGAGTTCTGCAACAGCACAGGGGGCAGTCAATGGAGTGTTTGCCGGGCTGATAGAGTTCATTAGTTCCCATTCCAGTTTCAACTGCAACATCAGTCATTTTCGCTCCATTGAAGAGGGACAGAACGGTGCAGGTTTACTGATAAAAAATAATCACCTTGGATAAATCTGCATTGTTGTTTTTTTCTTGACTTAAAATATGCATTTTTGTTTTTCTAGACTTAAAAAAAAAAAACAAAAAAAAAAGACCTTATCACTTCATAGCCATTCTTTAAAAAATTAGAGAGTGAAGGAGAAAAAGAGAAAAGAACAAATCGGAGGGAAAGAAAATGGGTAAACCTGGTCTTGGCCACTACTTCAGACCAGTTTTAAGTTTCTGCACGCTTCCTGTTTGTCGACACTGCAAAAGCAGAACACAATGGCGACGCAGGTAAGTTTTGTGCCAGTACTCATTCAGCCTTGTTCTGAGAGTTCATTCACTATTGTGCAACAGTGCTCGCTTGTGTGTTTACATCTGTTGTTCACTCATTCTGCTCCTCTTCAAATAATAAATTAAATCCTTTGGAGCGCTAGAAATGATGGGATTAATCATAATGATCACTTTTTAGCTACTAGTGCATACTCAAATCATTCACGCTCTTACACACACAAAAACACACACATGCAGGAAGTCATGGAATGCCTTTTTTTCTGTCCTCACTGATTTGTTAACGCAGTCTTGATCTTCAGTGTTGATCTTCAGGTTGTTTGCTGTTGCTGTCTCAGCAGGGAGGGTTGGAGCAGGTTCCATACTGAAGGAGAGGGTCATAGCTGATAAAAACAAAAGAGATCACATTCTTGAAACCTTTAGAAAACATTTCAGATAGAAATTCATAACTGTCAAACCAATCAAAGCAACTTTTTCAATTATACTAATTATTCAAATGTACAACTTATTTAGCACTTATATATTTCGGCGAGTACACAAGCCCACCGATAAATCACTATAAACATCTCTCATTCATTCAATAGTTACAAATGTTTTCTTATAGTTTTCTGGTCTGATTTGGTCACAATATTACAAAACGTCTGTGATGCTCCTGTCTGTATGAATGTAAGAGCTGTTTTTAGAGCAGTCGAAATGACAGTCAGCTCATGAAGAACACACAGAAAGCAACCAAGGCGAGCTCTTTGAAAGTTTACCTGGAGTTACTGTCTACCTACTATTGTGTTTTATGCTGTCATGCATTGCTGTCATCTTGTAATTGCAGCATAGTTGATTTAAAAGTTAATTAGGTTATAAGTAAATCAAAAAATATCATTTTTTAAAAATTATTTATTACAATGTTATAATTGTCACATACAGTCTAGGTGTTGTGAATTTAATGTCCTATGTGCATTTCCAATTTAATTGCATCTGTCTCCATTATGTAATAAATATGTAATGTAAATATGTAAAATGTAATGACAATACATGTATCAATAAATGAATAAAAACAATGCTCTCCCTTCACTGATGCTTGACTTGGGCGAAACGAAGCCGTGTCACTTGAAAGACTTCATTGAAAGAAAAAGAAAATTTTGGCTCTGGTAGGTAAACAGCAGCATCACTTTTTCAAGATTTATAAATAGAAAATAAAACTTTTGCCGCATCACGCAGCACTGCACACTGAATGTATATAGAGTTTTGGTCACAAACATGGCAGACAGCTGGCACATGTATGAAGCAGCATTTCAAACAACAGTGTGAATGGGCACCTAAGAGTATTTGAGTAGATTTTTTCCCTTTTGTAGACTAATTCAACAACAACAAAAAATCGAGAAAGCATCATAAATCGGTAAAATATATTCTGAAGATGAAATTTTGTACATCATTGCAAATCAGAGGATCTTATCTTTAAAACAGCACTTAGATTAAGTTTCTAGTCCACTCAGAGGCCAAGATATTCAATGAAACAATGGGGAAGGTGTCTGGGAAAGACTGAATGCCTATGGATGAGCACATGTGTGGGTGCTCAGCTGTGTTAGAGCAACACCTGCATCTCAGGTCTGTATATTGTGATGGAAGGGGATAGAAAAAAATTATATTTTTCCTAGCACTTGCTGCCATCTAGTGGAATGAACTAAATGGTTAAGCAGGGACATAGAGCAAACAGAGCCTGAATCACAGGCTTTCAAAGAAAGGGTAAAATAAATATATCATTGTTCATCATAAGACTGTTAACACAATATTATTTAGAAATTATTGGAATCGTTTTATTATTATTATTTGGGGGGGGTTTCTGCAAAATGAGACCAATATTTTACAATTAGCCCACTGTATGTGTGTAAGGTGAGCTTTAAAATTTGGGTATAAAAAATGTAGGTGGCAGCCAAAATAAGCAGCAGAGCTGAAGAGGTTAAGTTTACATGGAATATTATATTGTAAAGTCATATGGTCTACTTGTATGGTGCTTTTTTTCCCTTCATAGACCAGTTACTGGTCACCATCCACTTTCATTGTTTGGAAGAGAGCGGCTCAGACATTCAGCCCAACATCTCCTTTTGTGTTCCACGGAAAAAGGTGTGTAAATGCTGAATTTAAAATTTTTGGGTGAATTAACCTTTTAAATAAAAAAACAAGTGAAAGCAAGGCATGTGACCAAAAAATATACATACTTTTGTTGACTTCACTTCAGGGCTTCCATGTTGTCCCTGTAGCATGACATCGTTGACGATCATTTTTGCAATCTTCCATGCCATTTCCTCTTGAGCCTAATACACAAACAGGGCTTGAAACAACCATGTTGCAATGCTCTAAAACTAATTATCAAATATACAGTGACAAAAGAGTATTTGTCAAGAACACTAGGACAAGCTTAAATCAACTAAAACTGATTTGCTTGTGTAATTTGAACACAATAAGCTTGTGCACACCTCATCGGAGTTTCCTTGCACCCATTTCTTCATTGCTTGAGAAAACATGGAACCTAGTAGGAAGGAAAGAATGAGTTAGTAAGCTGGACATAGCTGTGAATCCTGCTCTCTTTACCACAATCACCCCACATCACTGTCTACTTATCGCCATGGCAACAAAATCTCTCAGCACTCAAACTGAGGGCATTTCAGCATAAGTCACAAATAAGAGCCAATTCACACAATGCATTACATGCGCAAGTGTGTAACAGAGAGAGACACAAGAGGAGAAGGAATTGAATTAACAGAATATTTCTATTAATGCTGCCATTTGTCCTACCCTTGGACTTCTTCACATCTGGTTCTGGCTCGGCCTCTCTGATGAACTGGCCCAGCTCATTCACCTTCCCAAAGGTCATTCTTCTGAAACGAAGGTGAGAAGACATCAGAATTCACATGAAATCACAATATGCTTATGACTTATCAATTTGAGGTAACATGAAAAACTGGATGGGAGGTTTCTAGCACTGACTTACCCAGCGTATGGTCTCTGGTAGAGGGATTCTGGGTCCAGACTGGCGATGTCCACAGTTATTGCCTCGTCAAAGTTCTTCAGGATCTTAACTGCCACCTTTTTAGTACCTTGCTGCAATTGAAAGCACAAAGATTTTAATGATAAAATCAATGACGAAATGTACCCATGCTTGCTCAAGTATTCTTTGTGTAAATAACACAAAAAGCAGTTTACAAGCTACTTTTAAATTAGTGAATTCGATTTCTTCACTTCATGTAAACTTGCGCCAAGAAGTTTTTGGACAGTTAAAATGCATAAATCAGTGTCCGAAATTTACGGTGGCTCGGTGGAAAATGTCCCCAAAATTCAAAATGTGGAGGCAAAAAATTCACTTGTAATAAATTCTTCTGTTTTTTATTTGTAACATCTGATACAGTTCTTAATATTGCATTATAGTTATAACCTAGTTATACATGGCATAAAATCTGAATTGATGTCAATTTAATTCTTAGGGTAAGTAATAAATTCTTAAATGAATTTCAGAAAGTATTTGACAAATGGATGAGACACAGTTTATGTTTTAAATGGTTATTTTAAAAAGCCAATACAGTATGACCACCTGCCTAATATGCTGTTGGTCCTCCGCGTGCCGCCAAAACAGCGCCGACCCGCAGAAGCATGGTCTCTACAAGGCACCTGAAGGTGTCCTGTGGTATATGGCACAAAGACATTAGCAGCAGACCTTCAAGTCCTGTAAGTTCGAGGTGGGGCCGCCACGGATCAGACTTGTTGGTCCAGCACATCCCACAGATGCTCAACTGGATTGAGATCTGGGGAATGTGGAGGCCAGGGCAACATCTTGAACTCTTCAACATGTTGCTCAAATCATTCTCACATAATGTGTGCAGTGTGGCAGGGCACATTATCCTGCTGAAAGAGGCTACTGCCATCAGGGAATACCATTGCCATGAAGGGGTGCACCTAGTCTGCAACAATGTTTAGGTAGGTGGCACGTGTCAAATTAATGTCCACATAATCGGATCCAGGATTTCCCAGCAGAACATTTCCCAGAGCATCACACTCCCTCCACCGGCATGTCATCTTCCCACAGTGCATCCTGGTGCCACCACTTCCCCAGGTAAACGGCGCACACATACACGGCCGTCAACGTGATGTAAAACGGGACTCATCGGACCAGGCGCCCTTCTTCCACACTGCTCCAAGGTCCAGTTCTCAGAAGAGCTACAGCCCCGAATAAACTCCACCTGATCTATATGTATAAGAGATGTCATAACTTAATCAGTTAGCCAAAATTTGACAATATTTTAACATCTAGCTGGATCAGGGAAATTGGACGGTAACTCTTACACTCGCTTGGATCTTTGTCCTTTTTAAGAATCAGACTGATCCAGGCTTGCGTCATGGTTGGCGGAAGCTTTCCATTCTTTGTTCCGTATAAAATTCTAGCAAAAGTGGAGCCATTTTTGTAGCATAAGATCTAAAAAATTCAGCAGCAAAGCCATCTGGCCCCGGAGCCTTGCCTGTAGGCAAGGCCTTAATTACCTCACCAAGCTCCTCCAAGGTTATATCAGAATCAAGAGAATTTTTTTGCTCAGGCATCAGTTAGGAAGTTCTAATGGTTCCACAAAGTTTCTAATATCCTCATCAGTAGACGAAGACATGAAACTATAGAGATCAAGATAGAATACTTTAAAAGCATTATTAATATCAATGGCTGTGGTAAATATTTCACCACCAGCAGATTTCACTGAGGGAATGGTAGAAAAAGACTGTTTTATATATCTAGACAATAGTTTTCCTGCATTGTCCCCCGACTCAAAGTATGACTGTCTTGCCCTAAATAGCCAAAACTCCACCTTCTGTGACAAAATAGTATTATATCTGTATTTCAATCGGGTCAATTCTCTGAGGCCATCAGACGACATTCTGTGCTTCAGCTCTACCTCGGAACTTTTAATATTCCCTTCCAACTCCACGAGTTCTCATGCTTTGGATTTTTTGGTGAATGAGGCATACTGTATGATCCGGCCCCTAAGAACCGCCTTAAGTGCCTCCCAAGCCAAGCCCACAGAGGATACTGAGGACCAGTTGGTCTCCAAATAAACAATGATTTCAGCCTTTAATATTTGTTGGAATTCAGGATTTTGCAAAAGGGATACACTAAGGCACCAACTATATGATTTCCTTTTCTCCCTATGTGGCAACACCTCTAAACTCACCAGGGTGTGATCTGAGACTAAAATGTTTCCAATTGAGCAATCAACAACAGATAAAAAATAAATAAATAAATAAATAAATAAATAAATAATCTAGAGTAAATCTCATTGATGAAAAAAGTTATAGTCCCCACCAGATGGGATCAAAAGTCTCCAAGTATCTGTAAGACCTAGATTTTTACACATCCTGTGAAGCGTCAATGTTGCTCTAAGGGGCTTACACACTTTTGCTTCACTAGGATCAAAGATTGAGTCCATCAAAAGATTAAAGTCTCCTCCCAATTTTATATCATGAGGGGTGCCAGCAGCATGGAACATCCCTTCAAGATCTATAAAAAAGCCCTGATCATCAACGTTAGATGTGTAAATATTATCCAAAATATTTGGATACAAGACTTTGCCCCTGAATTTCCGCTAAAACAATAATGACTCTTCCTAATTTATCTTCAATCTGTTTGAGACAATTGAATTGTAGATGCTTACTTATCAGTGTTATGACTCCCCTGCTCTTACTTGAGCCAGCACTAAAGAAAACACGTCCACCCCATATCTTCCCAAATTTTTCAGCTTCCTGCGGGGAAAGATGCGGTTCTTGGAGAAAAACTATATTATATTTCTTATGCTTAAGAGGAGAAATAACCTTCCTTCATTTTATGGGGTGCCCCAACCCATTCACATTCCACATGGAGAGACAATCTGCTCATATTAACATTTGACATTTTGACATATTAGAAAAAATTTATTGTGTGTCAAAAACTAAATTATAAAGACCACATTCCAACATTAGTGCAACAATCAAACCCCAAACTTCCCCCCGAACCAATTAAACAGAAAAAAGAAAAATGTGCGCATTAACCCACACATGACAGCGCTAACTGGCGTCCATCCCCCCCAAACTCAAACAGTCCATGTACGCCTACGAGAGCCCCCACAACAACTTTGCCGTCGGACTGCGCAAGACCGGTTTTTCTATAAAATTTTTGTTAGACAGAATTACACAACAAAAGATAATCTATAAAACAAACTCCAGCCAATAGGTGGAATAAACACAAAGAACGAGTCGATTCATCCACATAACTGTCCCGAAGGTATGTTCCTCCACAAAACAAACTCCAGCCGCTAGGTGGAACAGCACAAAAAAAAAAAAAAAAGGCGCTCAGTTTCCTCAGACAGTCAAACGAATGTTCAGTGAGCCGGCCCATTCGGTTGGTACATGAGTGCAACAAATGACCTAAATCACTCCAATGACCTGCAAGAAATACTCCACAAAACAAACTGCAGCCAATAGGAGGCATAAGCAAAAAGAATGTGCAGATTCATCCACGACACTGTCCCGAAGGAGTGTTAATCCACAAAATAAACTCCAGCCGCCAGGCAGAACCAGCACAACATGAAACAAAAAAGGCACTCAGTTTCCTCGGACAGTTAGGTGAATGTTCAGTGAGTCGGTCCACTCGGCTGCAACGTGAGTACCACAAAATAACTTACTCCATTGAATTTATGAAGGACATCGCTTGCTGGGGACATGTGAATATTTCACGGACATCCATAGCATCTATTCTCAGTTTGGCCGGGAACATCAGTGCAAAAGCGGCCTTCCATTGATGTAAGATTTCTTGCATTCCTTGAATCGATCACGTTTCTCTCATCGAATTCGCAAAGTCTGGGAACAAGAAAATGCTGTGGTTCTTCCAAGAAAGCCTTCATTTATTCCTCGCATAACACGAGATCTTCATCGGATGATTTCAGAACTTTGGCCAGAATTGATCAGGGCCTGTCTCCCTCAGCAGATCGCCGAGCCGGAACCCTGTGAGCTCGCTTGATTTCCAGCTTATGGCCTGTTATATTGAGCAGACTCGGAAAGAGCCCGTCCAGGAATTACACCATATCCTGACCCTCTTCTGCGTCAGGAATTCCAACAATACAGATGTTATTCCGCCGGCTATGGTTCTCCAAGTCCTCCAACTTCTACCAGACACACTCCAAATCCACCTTGGTCACTAGTGGATTAGCAGATAATTCCCTCTCCGATGATTCCAGATAATCTATCCGTTTCTCGACATACCCCACTCTTGTAACCACCTCAGTGAATTTAGTCTCCATGGCAGTGACCGATTGAAGTATTACAGCAAGATCCTCCAAGTCAGCAATGACCTTTGTCAGCACTGCCGACATGTTCAACATTTCTCGCCGAATTTCCAACACTTCTCCGACCAAATCGGCTCCCTGGCTCGGGGCCCCGCAGGGTGTCAGCTTGAGCACATAAGTGTCTTTTAATCTCTCCAGAGCCCGAGGATTTTGAATTCCTTGACATACTGTCCTCCTAGAACAGTTATGGAACAGAGTGTATAAAATCTCACCAGTTTATGACATTAATAGTGTTAAACTAGCAAAGTGCGCAGAGCTTGCCGTTCACATGTCCGAACCTCGCATGGTGTCACGCGACTCTCCAAGGTCCAGTTCTGACACTCGCGTGTCCATTGTAGGTGCTTTCGAAGGTGGACAGGGGTCATCATGGGCACTCTGACCGGTCTGCAGCTACGCAGCCCCATACGCAGCAGGGTGCGATGCACTGTGTTGTAGCACATTCCTCCTGTAACCATCATTAAAATTTTTAATGACTTGTGCCACAGTAGACCTTCTGTCAGTTCAGACCAGACGGGATAGCCTTTGTTGCCCTCGTGCATCGATGAGCCTTGAGCACCCAACACATTGTCGCTGGTTTGTGGTTTGTCCCTCCTCGGACCACTGTCGGTAGGTACTCACCACTGCTGACTAGGAGCACCCCACAAGCCTTGCCGTTTCAGATATGCTCTGACCCAGTCATGTGGCCATAACAATTTGACCCTTCACAAATCGCTCAGGTCTTTACTCCTGCCGATTTCTCCTGCATTCAACACATTGACTACGAGAACTGATTGTTTAATTACCATCTAATCTACCCAGGCCTTGATATGTGGCCTTGTTAGGAGGTGATCAACGTTATTAGCTTCACCTGTGTGTGGTCATAATGTTTTGGTTCATCAGTGCATATGATTTATATATATATATATATATATATATATATATATATATATATATATATATATATATATATATATATATATATATAAAAAACTCAGCAAAAAAAACAAAACATCCTCTCACTTTCAATTGCTTTTATTTTCAGCAAGTTAACGTGTAAATATTTGTATGAACATAAAAGATTCAACAACTAAGACAAACTGAACAAGTTTCACAGACATTTGACTAACAGAAATGGAATAATGTGTCCCTTAACAAAGGGGTGGTCAAAATAACAGTTACTAAGTAACAGTTAGTATCTGGTGTGGCCACCAGCTGCATTAAGTACTGCAGTGCATCTCCTCCTTGTGGACTGCACCAGATTTGCCAGTTCTTGCTGTGAGATGTTACCCCACTCTTCCACCAAGGCACTTACAAGTTCCCAGACATTTCTGGGGGCAATGGCCCTAGCCCTCACCCTCCGATCCAAAAGGTCCCAGACGTGCTCAATGGGATTGAGATCCGGGCCATGGCAGAACACTGAAATTCCTGTCTTGCAGGAAATCATGCACAGAACGAGCAGTATGGCTGGTGGCATGCTGGAGGGTCATGTCAGGATGAGCCTGCAGGAAGGGTACCACATGAGGGAGGAGGATGTCTTCCCTGTAACGCAGAGCGTTGAGATTGCCTGCAGTGACAACAAGCTCAGTCCAATGATGCTGTAACACACCGCCCCAGACCATGACGGACCCTCCACCTCCAAATCGATCCCGCTCCAGAGTACAGGCCTCAGTGTAATGCCCATTCCTTTGACGATAAACGCGAGTCCAACCATCACCCCTGATGAGACAAAACTGCGACTCGTCAATGAAGAGCACCTTTGCCAGTCCTGTCTGGTCCAGCGAAGGTGGGTTTGTGCCCATAGGCGATGCTGTTGCCGGTGATGTCTGGTAAGGACCTGCCTTACAACAGGCCTACAAGCCCTCAGTCCAGCCTGTCTCAGCCTATTGCAGACAGTCTGAGCACTGATGGAGGGATTGTGCATTCCTGGTGTAACTCTGGCAGTTGTTGTTGCCATCCTGTACCTGTCCCGCAGGTGTGATATTCGGATGTACCGATCCTGTGCAGGTGTTGTAACACGTGGTCTGCCACTGCAAGAACGATCAGCTGTCCTTCCTGACTCCATGTATCACTGTCTTAGCTGTCTCACAGTACGGACATTGCAATTTATTGCCCTGGCCACATCTGCAGTCCTCATGCCTCCATGCAGCATGCCTAAGACACGTTCATGCAGAGTCAGTGGAAAGGCCTCTTTAGTGTCCTAAATTTTTTATAACTGTGACCTTAATTGCCTACCGTCTGTAAGCTGTTAGTGTCTTAATGACCATTCCACAGGTGCTTGTTCATTAATTGTTTATGGTTCATTGAATAAGCATGGAAAACACTGTTTAAACCCTTTACAATAAAGATCTGTAAAGTTATTTGGATTTTTTTTTTAAATTATCTTTAAAATACAGTGTCCTGAAACAGGGACGTTTTATATATATATATATATATATATATATATATATATATATATATATATATATATCATCACACACACACACACACACACACACACACACACACACACACACACAGTTGTGCTCAAAAGTTAGCATACCCTTGAAGAATTGGTAATATATGTACCATTTTTAAAGAAAACATGAGTGAGCAGGCAAAACACATTTCTTTTATTTCTTATGGGATTCATATTCAACTGTAGGCTATAACAGATGGGCACAATCATAAAACAAAACATGGCAACAAAGAAAAAAATGAAATGACCCCTGTTCAGAAGTCTTCATACCCTTAGTTCTTAATACTGTGTATTGCCCCCTTTAGCATCAATGACAACGTGCAGTCTTTGGTAATAGTTGTCTATGAGGCCCCAAATTCTTCCAGGTGGTATAGCTGCCCATTTGTCTTGGCAAAATGCCACCAGGTCATGCAAAGTCTTTGGTCGTCTTGCATGAACCGCAAGTTTTAGATCTCCCCAGAGTGGCTCGATGATATTAAGGTCAGGAGACTGTGATGGCCACTCCAGAACCTTCACCTTTTTCTGCTGTAACCACTGGAGGGTCAACTTGGCCTTGTGCTTAGGGTCACTGTCGTGCTGGAAAGTCCAAGAGCATCCCATGCGCAGCTTTCGTGCAGAAGAATGCAAATTGTCTGCCAATATTTTCTGATAACATGCTGCATTCATCTTGCCATCAATTTACACAAGATTCCCCATGCCTTTAGAGCTCACACACCCCCAAAACATCAGTGAGCCACCACCATGCTTCACAGTGGGGATGGTATTCTTTTCACTATAGGCCTTGTTGACCCCTCTCCAAACATAGCGCTTATGGTTGTGACCATAAAGCTCTATTTTGGTCTTGTCACTCCAAATTACAGTGTGCAAGAAGCTGTGAGGCGTGTCAAGGTGTTGTCGGGCATATTGTAACTGGGCTTTTTGTGGCATTGGCGCAGTAAAGGCTTCTTTATGGCAACTTGACCATGCTGCTCATTTTTGTTCAAGTATCGTCGTATTGTGCTCCTTGAAACAACCACACTGTCTTTTTCCAGAGCAGCCTGTATTTCTCCTGAGGTTACCTGTGGGTTTTTCTTTGTATCCCGAACAATTCTTCTGGCAGTTGTGGCTGAAATCTTTCTTGGTCTACCTGACCTTGGCTTGGTATCAAGAGATCCCCGAATTTTCCACTTCTTAATAAGTGATTGAACAGTACTGACTGGCATTTTCAAGGCTTTGGATATCTTTTTATACCCTTTTTATAGAGTTCAAATTTAATTATCTGGACACTGGTTGTCAAACTTAGTGGAACATATGAAACACTCTGCTGGGACACCTGTGTAAACTTGAGGGAACTGACTTAATACATCCACTAAATCACCTTGAGACCAGCTGGCTAAAAATGCCTCAGAAAAGTGAAGTCAGTTTCAAGAAAAGGTCTAGCTTACTTATATCTGCAGATGCCACTTAGTCTGATATTGTTATCTAATGCAATGATATCCATCTCATCGATCAATAATACATGTTGTTCGGCTGACTGTTCTGTACACCTGTCTTTTCTAAGCACATGTGAATAGTGCTCTCTGATAAGTGCATAGAATATTTATGACTACAAATAACTTTAACCTCTGCTGCTCTTCCGTTTCCATTAACTAAAATATCTCTGGAACAAAATGTCATGTTAACATAAAAAAAAAAACAAGTGCAGATCTGCAAATAAGAATGTGAAGATCTGTTCGTGTAAGATGGCGAGTGATCACCTGAGCTTGAGACCCTTCTGTGACGCTTGAGTTGCGGTCGCTTTCTGAGGTCCAGACCTGGCTCAGAGTGTTGGCATTTCCTCCGACAAACTCATCCACCCTTACAGAGTTGATAAGGTCACTCAAATACTTGTAGTAAAGGTTGCTGGACAGAAAGCCTGGCATATAGACCTGAGGTTGAGACAACAAAAGAATAATAGCTTAACCAGGATTATGCTTATAATACTACCACCTTTGTTGACCATTACCATTTTACACCACATTTTAACATTTGCAATGAGAAAAGTGCAGTGTTTCCTGCACCGTTATAAAGCGGATACATTGCGTCCCCACTTAATCAACAGTGCCATGGTGAGTCTGAAAGTTTGTAAATAGATAAAATGCCTTTCTTTTTCGCTGTCTTCACTGGCTGCATGCAAATACAAATACACAGCACAACCAGTATAATCTGATTCACGAAAAAAAAAGATTGAACCATTAAAAAAAAAAAGTGAAAATAGGTTTATATATGTAAAACATTTGCAATTGCAAAAAAAAAAAACAATTTGTAGAAAACACTGAAAAAGAGTTCCCCATTCCCTTGAAAAAGTGTTGAGTCAGTTTAATTCACCTTCTCCATGGTGGTCCAGGCCTGTCTTAGTGGAGTGTTGAAGCAGTCTGGGAGAGGTCCACCCTCTCGACAGATATTGGATTCAATCTCCATTCGTACAGAATCGCCAAAACCCAACGGATTTGTAGCTTGGAGTGAAAAATACCTAGACAGATCACATAGATTGTTATGTTCTCTATCTACCAATAGTGATGGTGGTTAGGTTGGCGTATCTTAGATATTTGACTCAAATTATGTGTCAAAACCAACTTAATTTTGATGTTAATTTTGACATACTTGTCATAGAGGATCATGGCATCATTCTGGGCCTCCTGTCCATCATACTGGCCTTTCTTGGCAGCCAACTGATCTTGAAAGTTTTCTGCAGCCAGCCAGAACTGCAACACATTCATTGCATCCTCCTTCTCCATGTACTACATCACAAGCACACACACACAGAGACACACAGAAATGATGTGCGCACGCACGCACACGCACACACACACACACACACACACACACACACACACACACACACACACACACACACACTTTGAATTAAGTTTCAATCCCACTTCTTAATCTTTTGGCACTTTTCAAAGGACTTGGACCAGAATTCCATCAATTTATACACACACTTGCACTTTTGAAACATGTGGCCATTTAGAAACAGGTTTCTGGGCAAATTCTGAAAGTCAGCATATTTCTCGTGCTTATACAGCTCCATGTTTAATTCAGCAAAAATTCTGTTTTAAAATTAGCTCTAAAAGGCTACATATAACTGGAATCATAAAACATTCAGTCCGATTTAAAAAACACATTTGAAGTGAAAACACTTCAAATAAATGTGAATTTAATATACCAAATATTTCACATATAAATATCTAAACATATCTAAGCTGTCAATCTATTTAAAAATTAATTGAATTAATTACATGAGATGCAGATTAATTAACTGAATTAATCACAATTAACCACATATCAATATTTGTTGAGATATACAGTGTGTGTGTGTGTGTAAGCCACAGGTGTGGGAAATGAACCTTTAATTGCCATTTAAACCTGTGTGTGTCACCTTGTGTATCTGTAACAAGGCCAAACATTCAAGGGTATGTAAACTTTTGATCAGGGCCATTTGAGTGATTTCTGTTACCATTATAATTTAAAAAGGAGCCAAACAACTATGTGTGTGTGTGTGTGTGTGTGTGTGTGTGTGTGTATACATATATACATATATATATATATATATATATAACAATTCAGATAATTCAAAGACATTACATTATTGTCAAGTAAAGTATTGATTATACAATACAAAGGCTGTTCTTACAAGACGTATTCTTTTAGTACTATTTTTGTTGGTCTATGTACACATGCATCAGTCAGATACTTTGAGAATCTCACTGTGGTAGTGTCACATTTCACTGGTTTTCAGCATCTTGCCCATAAACACTAGCATTTAGGATGCTGTGTAAAGTTTTATTTAAAATTGCATAAACTGCATTGCTCCTCTGGAACAAAAAAATCCATATTATGGAATTTACATAAGGTCAGGGGGCATGACTAATTGCGTACATTTTTTAATATAATTTATTGCAATGAATTGACAGCTTAAACATCTGAACATATTTAAAAATATTTAAAATGCAATAGTTTTTTTTTTTTTTTTTTTTAAATGATATTGGTATCCTATTAAATACAAGTTAAGCTCTTTCAACGGCATCTGTGGCCTGCTGTCGATTATGACAAAGTAATTTCAGACCTCAGTTAGTAAAAACAAACAGCATGTTGACAATTATCCTTTTAAAATGAAGTCTATGGGTCAACCGTACAACTTGTATTCAACATTGAATATTCCTTTAATTGTGCTCAGATGTTTTTGTACATACTGTAGGTCTAGTAAGTGTTCTCACCTCAGAGAAGTAGAAGAGTGCCGACTCACAGAACAGGATGTCTGCCAGGAAAACAGAGCCACTGGTCAGCACCTCGATCTGGTACTTACAGAAATAATGGCTCCGCAAGAACTCAATAAAGTGCCTGAGAAACACATTGCAGACATTTCCTTGTAATTATATGATGGGTGGATAAGCACTCTTGCATACCACACTGTCTGAAGTGCATTTGAGGTCATATTTTTTTTAAAGAAATCTCTCTTTGTAACTGTCACAAGTAAATGATTACTGTAAAGATATGAGAGAGATAGTTGTTAAGGACAGGACATTGAGAGTGAAATTACTTACTGTTGTTCAATGGTGGAGAACACAACAGATTGTGCAATGACAAAGCAGTTTGGGTCCACCTGTCCGTCCTCCCCACAGATTTTCGCTGGCAAAAAAAACAAAAAGAGTTGAGTCTACACACACCTTTCATATTAAAGTGCTGCAACATTTTCAATGATAATTTCAGATTTTTGGTGACATGAGTGACAGCAACCATTGGCGCATTTAACTTTATGCAAATGAGCAACAATGCGATGCAGTAAATATCAGTGGGAGCAAAGACAACATTAGTTGATCCAGTGCTGCTATGTTGGGCTGGTTGGGATGTTCAAACAAACAGAGCAAGGTATTGAAAGCGCTACAGAGCCACAGTGTTTACACTTTTACTAAGTTTATTACTTAGTAATAGTTGTCTCTGCATATTATGCAGGAATGGATAAAAGTACTTAAACATCTCAAAAATTACATTACTTTCAATTATGAAAATAAGGTATGTAATAACACGATGCGTTCAGAGGACAAAGCAGGTATAACACAGTACAACCATTTATTGTAATTATTGCCCTTGAATGTAATTATCCACTTTGTCCAAAAACAAAGAAAAAGCATTGCAGTACTTCTTAAGTAGTCAGCACAATTAGGAATTATCTTACCAACAATGTCGTTGCGGATCTGTTCGGTGATAGGAATAGGTCTAGCAGCATCTGGAGATATGTACTTTGTGAAAATGTTAACCGCATCCCTCTCTATACCTACAAACAAGAGGAAAAAGAGGATTACAGAAAGTGAAAATTGAGAGTAGAAATTAAGGACACATCAGACTCACCCTTTATCAAATTAAACACCCCTCTTCAAAGATGTACAAAACTGTAATAATTCAAATTTCAGCCACAGCAATTTACCAAAGCCTCATGTATGCATATTGCATATTTGTCACTGTTAATCAAAGAAATTACTAGGACAGCTAGAGCAAATAGCCATGGGAAAAATCTTACATCATATCCTTGTTAAACATTAATATCAAACTCTGATACAGTGTTGGCATATTTTAAACTGAAGTGCAGGTCAGAGTGCTTGCATTTTATACATAGAGGGACACCAGATACAAGCTTCCTTAAAATAACTTGTATTCAGAAACTACACATCAAGGCGACAATGCACAACAGCCCAACAAGTGTATATTTTAAATAACACCATTATGATTTGATACAAACATCACAATTCAGTACATTAATCAACAGGTGTTGTAGAAGTGCCTGGGCCCATGCTGAGAAATGCACTTCAGAGTTTCCAGTTCTAGTTCCACAAGACACTGAATCATAATTAGGGTTGTCAATCGATAAAAAATTTTAATTTTTAATTAATCTTATTAATCGCAGTTAACCACATCAATATTTGTTGGAAAAGGCCCCCAAATAAGATATTTTAATATATAATTATAAATAGGCCTATAATATAATACATATAATATTTCAGATAATTTAAGACATTGCATTGCGGCAAATGAGTAAACCTTTGATTAAACAACACAAACAGTGGCTTTAGAAGTCAATATATTGTTTGGTTTTAGGGCTGCACGATAATGGTTAAAATGATAATCACAATTATTTTGCTCAAAATGTTAATCATGATTATTTATTATTATTTATTATTTACTAATATATTTATTATTTAATTATTCTGTCATTTTTTTATATTACAGGGCTGCATGATTTGGACAAAAAAAATGACTGCTGCCACTGCTTAGATATCAATTCTAAAATATATATTTTTTTACATTAAACAGCAGCTCTCATGTTGAACAAGGTGTTAAAACTACAAACTAGTAGCCTAGATTAATTTTTTTACCAAAATTAAGACGTTTTGCTCATGCTTGACTGCAAATATTAGAGGATTTTCACACTTGAGTCCTATTTAAAAGTATATTTTTTAATTATTATTACTACGGTGTCTAGTTAAATCTAGTTTGAAACTTTAAAAAATATGCTTCTAGACTCCTGCACCACACAGTTGTCTTTGAACAGCTATCGGTCTGTTACCTGACCAGCTGGAGTTGCGCTTACTGCACCTTGCTGACTCAGACCCGCAAAAAAACATGAAATGGCACTTCAAGCTTAAATTGCTCCAATGATACGAACATTTTATATAATGAATCGTATTAAATTAATGAGTTAAATCGACAGCCTTATTCACAATACATTGATTAATAAATGAGTCGGCATAGCCCTACTATTGGTATACATTTTTAAACAGAAAACATGCCAATGATTTATTTCCAAGACATAAAGTTAGTCATAAGAAGCAAGGGTCTGTGTTTAAAGGTCATGTTCGACCTGTCGAAGAGTTTAATGGTGGTCTTCGGGATGAGGAATCTCATCAATGCATGTTTAAATGTTGAAGCAGTTTTCATAAAATCCATTTAAAGTGCTTAAAAAGCCAGAGCTGGTCTATAAAATGTAATCGAGTGGACAAAGACTGGTTTCCCCTTTAAGACACTGAAAGCTCTATGTGCAGGAGCCACAGGCTGATAGGATCTGACTCTCCCTCTAAGCTGATCTAATGTGTCATGGCTCAACTGACTCTTTCCACTGACTGCTTTTACAACCTGGAGCTTCTTTGTATTATCCATTAAAGAAAAATCAAAACCTGACTTAATAGGGAATGCAGACCTTTCTGTTCAGTGCAGTCTACCACCAAGACGCAAAATGTGATCATTTATGGAGCCTGCTCAATAAAACCAATGTCCCATAGATATTTAAAGTCATTGTCAGATATGAAAGGAATTTGTTGCCTAGTACATAAAATGGTAGAAAGCCACTAACCATGAAAAACTCATTGGAGCTAAGTATAGAATGTTCAGAATGCTCTGTTTGCATCTTAAGTTTAAGGATTGAACTGTGTAATTACCGTACCACCGAATGGAATTGCAAAAATAAATTCCGTTTTCAATCAGATTAGCAGATACGCATCCCATCTGCTAATGATCGATAAAACAGATAGTCTGGCCCCTAACTCAAACCACTGATTGAGTCAATATGCTGATTAACATGGACACCAGAAAGCCGTTTATTGCTAGAAAATGGCTTAAGGCTGGAAAACGGCGTTCCCGTTTAAATGAACTGTGTTCGCGGCTTTCTCTGTACTCCCATATATTGTACATGCGGCTCGGTCAGTAAGCAGCTTTCTCCACAGCAACATAATTTCTCTGTGACGTTTGTGTACATAACAAACATGGCACCCAAGGAAGACTTGGCTATTTTATTCTCTGTTGCTTCGCTTTATCTTCAGATATACCAGAGTTGTTGCCGTCTTTGTTTCCTTAGTAGTATCCTTCTATCGCGACCTGCAGCAAAATTGCGCTGCAATAGTTGGGTTTCCCTCTTGCATAAAACTCTGGGATTCCCCCAGTGTAGGAGCGCAAATAGGCGAACATGAGTGACTGTTGATATTTTACATTAATGTGCGTATAGTTTATAGCATATGTGCTTTTCCCATTGTTCTCCCAGACATGTTGAATTCTTTCCTCTGTGTTAACTTATTGTTGAACTCCACCCTATGACATTAGTTATATGGTCTATTCACGCACATGCGCACTCTTCAAAAACCTGTAACAACAAAATGTATGCATTAACATGGCCACATAAGACACGTTCTCCGGATGAAACCCAGGTCTGTTAAACCTAGTGATTTGCAAGAATGGTCGACTAGTCGACTAGTTGTTCAACAAGTGACTAGTCGATTAGTGACGTAATTTTTAAATAATGAAAAATTATTCACAGGTTTTCACTTTTAAAAATGTATTATTTAAGACCGCATGTTAATATTTGAATTATTGTAATTTAAACAAAATTTTTCACAAATACCATTACAATTAGTATAAATATGACATTTTCGTAAATCGTATGGTTTACCTCACGCTATTTGCTGCAGGTGTTAAACTGTTAGCATGAGTCACAATGTCACGAAAAACAAGCAGTGTGTTTCACAAAAGTGGCAACTTATGTAGTTCAATTAAATAGTTGCAAAATAATGCTCAGAATGTTTAGGGTGTGAGCTCAGAGTCAGGGGCAGAATCTTCATCTGGTGTTGCGTTTGTGACAATGAAAATTGTGTTTAAATAAATTAATTAAATCTTTAATCAAATGAAAATATAACAATTCATTTTCAACATGAATTTGTATTATTTTGTGATAAGTGATTTTATACAGAACCTCACAGCACAAACCTAAATACAACATTGGAGTTATTTTTGTCAAATAAAGTGCTGCATAATAGAGCATCACAGATGTGAGATATTGCTTAATTATAATACTTACTATTGATTTATTATTATTAGTAGTAGTAGTAGTAGCAGTATAACAGTGAATATTACGTAACTATATATATTTTAATTTAAATTGGGCTTTTATTTTGGCAGAGCTTTTATTTTGAAATGTTTCTGTGTTGTTAGACCAAGGAGCTCTGACGGCAGATTCCCAATCCGGAAAAGCCGGTCGCTACGTGAATCACAGTGATTATTAAAACTGCAAAAGGCTACTATATAAATAAATATGTAGTCTGTGTATGACTCGTGCTAAAAAGTGAATTAGCGCTCTGCTTGCTGTCATCTGCTACAAACAGAGCATGCGATGCTCATAATAGTGTTTTCCGTGTATGAGCCAAGGATCTCTAAATGTATGAGCAGTTTGTGTCTCTATGCCTGCACAACACCAAGCACTCTATCTATTTATTTCATTAAATCACAGCTTTTGCTGTTAAATAATCTCACTAGGACATGACGTGATTTTAATCTGTGTGCTGAATGTTTACGTAATGACATTCGTTAGTCAGATGGTACCAGTTTTTGGTATCTGAGCATTTTTACGAGTACATGAGCGCAGTATCGGACCCGATTTCAATACCAATATTGGTATCAGTGCATCCCTACCACAAACTAGTCAATTTTGAAATGATGTGCTTTTGCACATCTCTAGTTAAACCGCTCTCTCTTAATCCCTTAAATGGTGTAAGGAAAACGTTTCTCATTGACATGACATTTTAGAACGCTGCTTTCTGCAAAAACCCTGGAATAAAGCATTTTCTTAAGTGCATGTAAAGGTGGTAATTTTTGCTGTGTCTGGTTTTTATCGCCACAGAGACTCAGTGTTTACTGTTTTTGAGAAAATTAACCTACAATTTAGTTGTCTCTGCATATTAAGTTGGGAAAGGAAAAAGTATTTGAATACACTTCAGCTTAAGAAGAAGAACAAAAATTAGCAAAATCTAATCAATGCAGCTTTAATTTGCACTTACTCTTCATAAGCTTATCAGAGAGCTCAAAAAGGCCACCAGTCGACTGGCCTTTATATGGAGTGCCTGTACTGGAGGAGGGCTGTCTGGTGGGAGTTTCTGATCTTGAAGTGGGCTGCAGCTGGGGGGTTCCGGGTCTAGTCGCCCCCTCTGAGCTTACAGAATTCCGGTGGACAATCAGAGCCCTGTTATGGGAGTTAGAGTCCTGAGGGCTGGGGGTGTGAGGTCTGGAAGGGTTCTGGGAAGAGAAAGGGTCCTCGCCGTCTCCCTCGTACAGGGCAGAGGGTCTGCTGGGGTCATAGGGGGATTCCGGGGAATCGGGAGAGCCCAGAGCAGAGGCAGGCTCAGCCAAGGTGCTGTGCTTAACCGAGTTCAGGCTATGCGCTCTGACCCGAGACCAGCTGGTAGAACGAAAGCTCTCAGCCTCAAGCCAGAAGCGGACCAAGTGCTCAGCCGAGCGGGTCTCCATGAACTGTATGAAATAGGGCATGGCCACATTGTCCCGCAAGATCTGGTCTACAGTTTTTGAAAGCCGAGAGCGGGTCTCTTGAACCTGGTAGTTGACACTGGAGCGACCTAAAAAACACAAGACACAGACTCTTAAATATGGGTCAATGAAGTGACGCTCGTCTTTTTGTCTGAATCTATTAGGTTATTCAAAAATACATTAAAAATTCAATACACACAAAACAATAACTTGAAAACAAAAACAATTTCTGAGTTCAGAGTAATTTCTATATTTTTTGGGGGGCTTAAAGTAAAAAAATTTTAACTGGTGTAATTGTCTGGAGTAGAGGTAGACCGATATATCTAGGTTTTACAGATTAATCGTGCCAATAGTTGCTTTTTGGAACTATCAGTTAACGGCAAAAATCTATGCTGAAAGTTGCCGATAGTTGTTTTTTTTTTATTTTTTATTCCTCCGTGTTCCTCTGAGAATTACGTTTTTTTCAATTGAAGCGAGGGCATGCAAAGAAAAATGAGACTAAATGGAAGTGTCCCTTATCAGCACATACATTGTGTCTCCAATGTCACATGTTGTGAATAATTATAATAATATATAGGCTATAAAAAGCTTAATTTGGTAAATTTAAAAAATAAGCACTGTAACTGAGCCAAGTCTCCGTCATTTCAAAATAATAGTCCCCCCCCCCCCCCAGGCTTGTTTAGTGTTAAAAGTCCCATGTTATACACCCAATCTTCTTTTTTTCTGATTATTATTGGGATTTTGGTTGAAAAATATACTACATCTGGGATTTTATTCATTTTGTACTCCGGCCTCTATGTCTGTGCCGACTAAGAAAATGTTGTAACATTCTACGAATCGATTTTTAAAAACTATCGGCTCATTAATCGGTTATCTGCCTGTTCCACAACCATAGTTATCGGTACCTGCAAAATCCTCTATCAGTCGGCCTCTAGTCTGGAGACCGTAAAAAAATTAAATAAAAAAAAAAGCTATAATTCATGAAAAACAAAATGTTGCCATATATAGTTTACCATAATATTTTATTATTAGTTCTTAAAAATAAGCGGTGAAACAATTTTATTAATATTTAAGAGAGAGAAAATTCCTCCAAATCAAAGGTGGTGTAACCAACATTCAGATACAGTAGCTATTCTGTTGTCATGTGACAAGAACACAGAACCCCTTTATTACCTCATTCAAACACAAGATCTGGCATCTGACCAGATTTCACCCAGTCCTCTACTTATAATATCTAGCAGCAGCACACGCTTTGTTCCATAAATAAACACAATAAAGAAAAATCTTATAATCGAGCCGTGACCTTCTTTGAATGCTTCAAAAGGCCACACCTTCCTCTTTCAACACGACAGGACAGCAGAGGACAGTTTGTTTAATCCATTTACTGGGAGGTGAACTCAACACAGGGATCCACACAATGAGTCCAAAGGATCCAATATCATAATGCAAAGAACGGTACGGGAGCAGGAAAAGGCCATTTTGAGCAAAAAAAATATTCCTCTTTGTGTAGAGTTTTGATGGTAGAAGCATTGTCCATTGAAGTCACCTTGCAGCATTCCCTCAAGGTCAAAATTGCAACACTGGTTTGTCAACACTTACTTTTCAGTGTTGCATTTCTTGAACCGTCATTGTAATCGAGGAGTTAGAACATTATAACAAAGCAGAGACATTCCTTCTGAGGGCGATGAACACACTCTGGATGACAATTACACAAGAAACCCATTGAACTATATCTTCAGCAAGGGATGTGTGTCTTCTTGATTTTCCTTTGCAAATTTGCCCACCTGAATTACACTGTACTTTCCCCCTGAATCTTTCACCAAATCTCGCAGTTACAGTTGAGTCCACTGGGGGATACTGTGGATGTGTGTTATCGAGGTGTTGGATAAGAAATGATAGTGTGGGCTTTCAGGCAAAGCCAAGTGTGGCAATACTTCCGATATTTGATTCTTATTAAATTCTACTTTGTTGGTATTCAGTTCTTCTTAGAATCAGACATAACAAAGGATAAGGTTTCCACATTTATGGAATACATTGCGAAGCAGTACAAGAAACTCGGAAGCTTATTAGACCAGTGTACAAATCCATAAACAACTCTCTAATTTTCTAAAAGCCAACTTTCACCACTTGTTTTTCTGAATAAGAAAATGTGAAATGCAAAAAATTAGGCTTGTCAATCGATTAAAATTTTCAATCGAATTAATTACATGGTATGCCGCAATTAATCGCACTCATAAATATTTGCTGAGAAAGCCCCTCAAATAACAATAATTCAATATATAATGATTAAATAATTATAAATAAAATATATATTTAAAAAAATAAAACAGAAAATTAAAATATAAAAAAAAGACAATACAAAAAGTGGCTTTGGAATGCAATATATTATTTAATTCCATTTATTGAACATAACCCTATCATTGGCCTACAGTTCACATCAATCCATTTTGCAATTGAATTTCTCAATCTGTCTGAGATTTATTGTAAGGGCTTGTCTAAGGACAATGTACACCTGTGTCAGATGGATGCTTTTGGAGGGTCTTGGTTGAGCTGCGTCATAAACATTCGTTTTAGGTCGCTGTGTCAAGTTAAACAAAGTCTGAAAATTAAAAAAACCCTGCCTTTGGATTTGCGCTCCATGAAGCTGTGTTTGTACGTAAGAACGTTGTCATCTTGTCTGCTTTTGGTAAGTGAGGTTTATTCTCTGTCTGTATGAGCTGCGCGTTGCCTTAACAGCGAGTTTCGATTACTGCCCCCTGGAAAAAACAGGTGGTACTCCATGCTTTTATTGTTTATATGGAAGGAATATTCTTAATTGCGTCAATTTTTTTAACGTGTTATTTTTTATATAATTAATTGCACTGAATTAACACATTAAATCTGATATGTGATAGCCTTTATACAGACTCAGAGTTTATATACTGTATGTGCATGACTCTAATGCTGTCAGTACTGATTTCTATGTAAGCTTCCCCATTGTTTATTAATGCATTTGTTCTTTTTTTGTAAAAAAAAAAAAAAAAAATACCATTCTTGGTAAAGTTAGTGAATAAAACAGATTTCTCGTTTTTTAAGGGTAAAAAAAATTACTCAATAATGCCAATCCCTAACTTAAGCTACTCTGAGCACATAAAGTAACAAAAAATAAAATCGATAAATATAACACTAAATGTTAATAATTAATAAATATGAATACAGAAAACAAACAGATTTTCCCATTACCCATTTCTAGTGGGTGAATCACATGAAGACATGTCCAGGTATTATTTCACCTCAAAATCAAAAGAAAAAAATTTTGCATAAAGAAAATTAAGCCTACAATTATAATTTTTTGCACTGTGCCATTAATTTCATAACACTTCAGCACACCTTCTCATTACCATAATGCATCTGGACATTTCACTTCTGAGTTTAAGAAATTCTTATTATTCTACACCTTTACATATGAAAATACTGTAATCCAATTACTTTAATTTAAAATCAAGAAAAAAACAAAACGCAGTACAATCAATCCTAGATATGTTGTATAAATACTAAACAATTTAAATAATATATCAATCTTTTTTGTTGGCATTACAGTAATGAGAATTATTTTTTTGCATTACAGTAATAAGAATTTAGGGGGTAAATGTGCTTGTCATAAAAATGTCACAATGAATGCATCAATTATTAATAGTACAAAAACAGGCTCATTTCTGATCATTTTTTAATGCAAAATATAATTTCTTACTTTTATTTTGTATTTGGGCTGAAATATGACCCCTATATGTTCTTAACAGGCTTTATGAGATTCACCCTAATTCACCTTAGCAGACATACTTAAAGTCAGGTTGGAGTGGAGAAGTTGGATTGAGAAGGCTTCCACCAATCACACGACTGTAAAAAGGTTATGAGATTACGGCACTCCACATATAAATCCAGTGGGCCAGCAGGTTGCTAAAGCCATTTCACTAACTCTAAACACTCCAGAAAGCTCCCTCCCATCACAAATCCACTTCTAATGTGATAATTCCTGATTTCTCAGCTGTGGACACACGACGTCACATTTAGAGTGAGTTTAACACACTCAGCACAAAATAAAAGTCATAGATCAAATGCCACTACAAGCTCTGCCTTAATTAGCACTTAATGCCCAAATCAGACCTATCAAAACCATATCAGTTCAGGGCGAACTGTGCAGTCTGCTAAAAGCATACTTCAAACAAATGAAGTAGAGCAGCTTTGAAGACAACGGGTCTATAAAGATGACGTCAGGCTGCCATCAAAGTCACCATCTTTAAGAGTAGACGTAACACAAATAAAACCCATTGAAACACATTAAGTCACTTTGTGAGAAGTTCCCATATGCTTTTAATCAGTGTATAAATATATTTATCTATGGCTGGTTTACCTAGGTCTCCAAAGTGTGCTGCCTCCATGTGGCTGGGCTGTTTTTTAAGGATGGCAGTGCGGCCACGGGCAAAGGAATCCATGTTGGCTGAGATAGCATTAATGGCCACATGGCTGGGTCCTGCCGCTTCCAGGATAGCATGATGATTACGGCCGCTGAGGGAGGGGGACTGGGGAGACACTGGGGCTGGAGAGGATCAAACAGAGGAGGAACATTACTACAGCACCATCAATCCACTCATCCATCTATTTAATGGAAATGTATGTACTGATATTTTCTTACAATTTCCACAACCTCACCACCAAATGTTCTTAAACTCTGACATGTCCTTTACTGACTAGTTATTCATTTAAATCTACACTAAAAAAAAAAAAGAAAAAAAAAAAACGCAGGTTGTTTTAGTATTTACTAAATCATATTATTTGTGATCTACACAACAAAATTGTGATTTAGCATGCTAATGTATGCTTTTGCTACCTAAAGTTAGTTAACTAGCATAACTTTATAAAATCAGTAATGTGACAATATTATGTAAAACTGAAGAAATGCACAATGCATTTAAAATCACTTTGAAGCTACTTTATTGGGTCATTTAAAAATAAATGTATTCCATTATGTTAAAATTACATGAACAAATTATTTGAATAATAATTACATGAACAATACCTTTGTTTTCTGACAAAGAATTAATGAGCTAACCAAAGAGGAAATAATATGTTGATGTAACTTAACTGATTTATGTGTAACCGATGTACATGATTAAATTATGTAAATTCCAAGCTTTTCTTTTTTTTCAGTGTACAAACTTCCAAAGCTTTTGGGCATTACAACATCAGAAATTATGGCATTTTATCATACACAGTAAATGATTGAGGTTAGCACACATTAAATCAAACTGTCTAAAAAATTTATCTATATTGTTAATCAAATAGAGTTGGCAAAATATACTGGAAGTACAATTATTCCACATTTCTGTGCCGAATCTGTGAATTTTAGGTTCTCCGTACCAGCCCAGAATATCCATACTGGTGCATCTCTACACCAATCTGACAAGAATGACAAAAATTAAAAATGTATGATCAGAAAGGAAAACCCATAATCACGCATTCTTATGCATGTTTTGCACGTCCTTTAAATAAACAGCAAGGAGTAAACACATGCAAAGTAAAAAAAAAAAAAAAAAAAAAAAAAAAAAAGAGTAAGCAGTGTAATGCCCTCACCTTTGCTGGCTTTGGCATCTGCTGGTCTCTCAGGCTCCTTTCCTTTAACTGTGAGTGAGAAAGCACAAGTAAAACTATTTACAATTACAAAATCAAGCAGCTCTGCATCAGTATTTCTGGTCTAATGTCACATTAAGCACAACAGACGCCTGAGAATACTTCGTCTGGAGCCTGTGATTCTCTCTCTCTCTCTTTGTAACCCATCAATTAAGAAAACAACAGCTCAGAAAAGAATGTGAGCAGGCACACTGACTGTCACTTTGCTTCTGTTATGTTTGATGGTTATTTGCATGGGGTGAGGCCTTGCGCTTGTGTGTTAACAATAACAACACAGACAGAAAGACTAGCAAAATGGGGCACAAACAACAAGAATTTCCAACAGACATGACAAGACATTACCCATGTTACTGAGAACAATGAGAAAGAACTTTATTAATAGGATCTTTATAAATAGGGCATCCTTTCTCACCTCAAGGCAGCCACACTTATTTAAACACACTGACTTACTATAAACTGTGAAGACACATGTATAAGGTCTCTTTTATGTGAAGCGGGATTCTGGCAAAGATAGGTCACATTTTTAGGGAACACAAAAAGTGCAGACCTATTAATATGGCTCACAATGTTTGAACAACCAAAGGCAGCAGGGAGGGTAACAAACTGCACATCGTACAGATGCCAATAGTGTCATAAATGATTAAACAAATTAGTAAAGACTATCATAAATACTAAATAGTTAATAGTTAATTACATCTGTTAATATTTTGTATATACATGTATTTATGCATGTATGCAAAGATTTCCTCAGATCTTTTACTAGTTAGTCATGCTGAGAGTTTTTTTCTTGTTACTGTTGCCTTTGGTCTCCTTTCTTCTTTTTATTTATTTATTTATTTATATTTATATTTCTCAATTTATTTGTATTTGTTTTTTCTATTTTCTGTAAAGCTGCTTGAGAACAATATGTATTGTAAAACTGACACTGAATAGAGCCTTAAGAGCCTAAATGCAACACTGAGTTAGAATTTACATCTCAGCCCTTTCAATAATAACTCTTAAAGGGGACCTATTATGCGAAATTCACTTTTACATGGTGTTTAAACATAAATGTGAGTCGGCAGTGTGTGTACACAACCACCCTACAATGTTAAAAGTCCACTCACTCCTCTTTCTTATATTTCTATTAATCAAAAACAGTGTCTCAAAATGACTGGTTTTGGTATCCGCTCTAAAGTGACGTCACTTTAGAGCAGGCCACGCCCACGACTGGTGACGGGCTCCACCCTATTATCGTAGATCCTCCCCTGAGTGATCGACACACAGTCTGCCATTTTTTTCTGCGCTGGAGCAGCTACATTGAGAAGAATAATGTCTCAGCTTCATAAGCGTCATACGTGTTCTGTTATAGGCTGTAAAAGTGAACATAAGATTCTTCATGTACTCCCGGCATCAGAGCCACTGAAGATGCAGTGGACAAGTTTTGTTTTTGAAGAAAATGTTCCTCAAAACATACCAAAATTCGTGTATGTTTGTGCAAATCATTTTACACTGGACTGCTTTGTGAATGAGGGTCAATATAAAGCAGGATTTTCAAAACAATTGACTCTCAAGCATGGATCAGTACCAACTGTTCGTGTTCCAGCTTTATATCCTGAAGATGTAAGTATCGCACTTTATATTTTGTGAATGTTTGCAAATCGCCTTTCCGAATGTGCTTGTTAGCTGATTCCACGGCTAATGCAGCTAAAGTTACCATTGTCTCTGATTGTATTCACGGAGACCAGAGCTATGTCGTTATAGCTTGTTTGCACATGACGTCACGTCACTGCGTTGCTGTGGTGTGAAATGTGAAATTTGGGGACCAATACTAATTAAATCAAACAAGAATCATCTAAGAATCTTATAGGAACAAATTAAAGGGGGTGGTTCACCCAGAAATGAAACTTCTCTCATCATTTACTCACCCTCATGCCATCCCAGATGTGTGACTTACTTTCTTCTGCAGAACACAAACAAAGATTTTTAGAAGAATATTTCACCTCTTTATGTCCATACAATGCAAGTGAATGGTGGCCAGAACTTTGAAACTCCAAAAAAAGCACATAAAGGCAGCATAAAGGTAATCAAGCTCCAGTGGTTTAATCCATGTCTTCTGAAGTAATCCAATCAGTTTTGGGTGAGAAACAGACCAAAATATAACTCCTTTTTTATCTTGATATTAGCAGTCTCCTTGGCGTTCATGATCAAAGTCCCTTTCAAGGCAAGACAGTACATCTGTCATCATCTTTGAAACGCTCCAGGGCTGCTATTTTCTATGTAAACGAGCTGCATAAAAGTGCAGCTCCTCTCTACTTGAATGGGGAAAGACCAAAATCTCCAAAATGGTTGGTCAAAATTACGATCAAAGAACATATTTCAAAATCAGCAGTAAAATCTGACAACAATGGTATCATAAATTGTGCTTCTTTACGTCAGATCCTGCTAAAAAACGCTATTTGTCAGGCTGGTCCAGCTAATGGGCATTCTCGAGTTGACTGACAGCCGATGTCTGTAAGGCAGGTCTTCCTTTTCTACATCCATTGGGCGTTACAATTTCTCCCATTCATTTTAATACAAGTGCTCCGTTTCGCGGCGTCTTTGTCATGATTTCAAGCTCGATTACACTTCCTAGCGCCATCTAGCATTCTGCGCATGTGTTAAGCATTAGGAAGTGTAATCGAGCTTGAAATTATGATCGTGCCTAGAGACTGCAATAGCAAGATGTACAGTGAAAAATGAGTTTCATTTTGGTCTGTTCCCACCAAAGATCGATTGGATCACTTCAGAAGACATTTATTAAGCCACTGGAGTCATTTCGATTACTTTTATGTTTCCTTTATCTGCTTTTTGGACCTTCAAATTTCTGGTCACCATTCACTTGCATTGTATGGACCTACAGAGCTGAAATATTCTTCTAAAAATATTAATTTGTGTTCATCTGAAGAAGAAAGTCATACACATCTGGGATGGCATGAGGGTGAGTAAATGATGAGAAAATGTTCATTTTTGGGTGAACTATTGAAATAAATATGTTTGTTTATTTTCTCCAGTCTATCCATTAGAATCTTGATCTCATTAGGAAGGGTCCCAAATGATGATAATGATAATTTTCTGACATGGGTCTCAATGACTGTCTGACGTCTGACGACACCACCACTACTACAGCATGCGTGTTCCTTTAATTGTTTTAATGAACATCGATACCATATTGTCCATTTTAGTAAATAGTTTATAGATATATACTTATGATAGGGTGCGATTTAAACCATTAAACGTGCACTTCAACCAGCAATATCTGATAACGCTATAAGAGCTCTCTACGCGGTGGGACAAAGATAGCAATGCATGAGAGGAACCAAATGACAGTTACTTAGAATAAAATACTTTCTGAATGACATTTTCATGCGGACATAAGCTCAAAGTCGGTCTAGAAGAGCCCAAACTGTCCGGTGACCATCCCATCATCGGGCTGAGCACTTCCTACCTTTCCGCCTGAAAAACGACATGATGAATCTGAAGCTGTGAACGCTTGCTCAGCTCAGAGACAACATCCCGTGAACTCCTGACTCCCTTCATTCATAAGACTCCTTCACACGCAGCTTTCGCTGTGATAATCGACATCTGCGGTTACTGACGAAACCGAAAAACGTTCGGTCCCCTCTCAGCTGGCCCAGTCGCCAATATTGTCAATAAACGCCTCACTTCCGGAGTGTCAGCGGCGGCTTCTGCTGGAATCATGGGAAAAGACCTGACAAATGAAAAGACTTCATTCCCATACAGGAGTGCAGTGTTGTACACCTGACTGCACTCATTTTTACAAAGTACTGTTAATTATCAAGTGGAGTGGGGTTGAAGCAGTGACCTGCAGTGTGACATGCTAAAGGCTACCACATCTAAAACAACACAATATGTTTTTATATATATATATATATATATATATATATATATATATATATATATATATATATATATATATATATTTATTATAGCCTACAATTCTGTTTTAATGATATTAATTGAGAGAATATTTGTTCTTTTTAAAAATAATTTGTCAAACCACACATCTATATAATATTGAAAAAGCAAAGCAAAGTGATTAAAATGGCGAGGAACTTAACCATTTAAAGGAATAGTTCGCCCAAAAATGTTTTTTATTTTTTATCATTTACTCACTCTCATGTGTATGACTTTCTTCTGTTCAACACAAACGAAGATTTTTAGAAGAATATTTCACCTCTGTGGGTCCATACAATACAAGTGAATAGTGACGTTTAAGCTCCAAAAAGCACATAAAGGCAGCATAAAAGTAATCCATTAGACTCCAGTGGTTAATCTATATCTTCAGAAGTGATCCAGTTGGTTTTGGGTGAGAACAAACCAAAATGTAACTCCTTTTTCACTACAAATCTTGACATCAGCAGCCTCCTTGCCGATCATCATTTCAAGCTCAATTACATTTCCTAGCACCATATAGCCCTCTGCACATGCATCAAGCACTATGAAGTGCAATCGAGCTTGAAATTTTGATCATGCCTAGATACTACAATGGCAAGATGTACAGTGAAAATGAAGTTATATTTGGTCTGTTCTCACCCAAAACCGATTGGATCGCTTTAGAAGACATGGATTAAACCACTGGAGTCATATGGATTACTTTTATGCTGACTTTATGTGCTTTCTGGAGCTTCAAAGTTTTGGTTACCATACAGTTGCATTGTATGGACCTACAGAACTGAAATATTCTTCTTAAAACATTGTTTGTGTTCATCAGAAGAAAGAAAGTCATACACATCTGGCATGGCATGAGGGTGAGTAAATGATGAGAGAATTTACATTTTTTAATGGACTATCCCTTTAATCCCAATTTTTTCCCCAGCTAAGTGAATACATCTATTTTTCTTCTTGGATAGCCCTATGGAAAAAAAATACATGCCTTTTCTACATTTATTTTTATTTTATTTGTGAAAGTATGTGCTCTATTCTTGGTTACAATTGTTCAGTTTGTCAATTGTCAGATTCTTAAAATGACCCAATAGGAAATTGCAAACAATAACAGCTTAATATTTGTTTTTACTGAAATGCAATTGTGGGAAGGAAATGAGAAACCAAGAGTTTCTTTTTTAATTTACTTTATTTCATTTATTGTAAATATGAAATCTGTGATTTTATTATGGGACTTATCAGTTAATAATCAGTTACCAATTAAAAAAATTAGGCTCTGTTTTTCTTTGCTGACATGTTTGCTTGTCCTGTGAGCATAATTTTTATGAACCAGAATAATCTTATTTATAAATCAATAACAGACCCTTTAAACATTATATGTACCAAATGTGGTAGTTGTGTATTATTACAGTTTAACTTGCATAGTTTTATGTAGCTTTGACAAAGACACCATCTATCAAAGGGACAGTGAAATTTAATGGCTCTGGTCATGTGACTATTTGCCCTACACATGTAAAAATGTTCACATGAAATCAAGATAGTCTGCGCTTACATTTATAGTTGGCAACACTTTAAAATACATCAACAACTCTTGTTGACCCTTCAAATTTCAAATAATCATTTTAACCTTACATTTCAGTTCAACTGGTAGAGCATTTTGCTAACAACACCAAGAATATGGGTTCAGTTACCAGGGAATGTATGGACTGATAAAATATACAGCCCAAATGCACTGCAACTTGATTTGGATAAAGCTTAAAGTATACTTTAAAGGGGTCATGACATGAGAAATAAAAATGCTCTTGATCTTTTCATTGTCACTGTACTATAAAAATATACTTTGAGTTTCAGAACTCAAAACTTCCTCCTCACTGCAAAAAGAGCATTTGTTGAAACCAACCAAATCGACTCATTCTCTACTTCCATTTGCATCTGAACGCCTCCACAACAACACATCAACACCTACTTTACCTTTAATCACTTCCATAGCCCTGCCCAGCAGTGGTGAGCAGTGGGATGGCAGGTAGAGAGAGCAGGTCAGTCAAGAACAGAGAGACAATTATAACAGTGGGCGTCTACTGTCAAGTCTTAAAGGAGAAGCAGCACCAAAACCAAGTGTTTCTGACAGAGAGTCAAACGAGGGTGGAAAATGATCATGTTTTACAAATAAATGACTGTTTTTTAGTGCAAAAACATGTACTTATAATATTATAAGTGAACCCCAAGGAACATATTCAAATAACAAAAAAAGGCATGTCATGACTCCTTTAAGTTGAAATGGTTTTGATAATCGTGTGATTCTGAACCCTTCTATGTCATCAAAGTCCATGAATCTAATCAAACTCTACAGTATTTTGGCACAAGTTCATCTGCCACTTTGTAAAAAGGCTAATACTAAAACAATAATTGGCCTAATGCTTGTTCCAGTTAAATCACATCTTATGCTGTTTACAAAAACAGCATAAAAAATAAAATTATTTGCATATTGTTGTGCCTGTTTATAGTAATATTAACAAATGTAATGTTTGAATTTAAGGACATTTTTGTTACTTGTGTATGCCAAACTCTTTTGATACTGCGTTGGGTCCAATGTATATCTGGGTCTTGAAGTAAAACCATTTAAGAACCACTGCACTTGAGTTCAATTTTACTCTTACAATATCATCATAATCAGTTTGCAAAACTAAGAACTGAGACTCATTCAACTGTTTTGAATCTGGGTCAGTCAGATTATGCCAAACATCACACTACATGTTACATATGTTATGTCTTTTTCATTTATCTCTTAAATGTCTGAGGACAGGGTCTGTGTTGGCATTATTATTGCTTAATTGCTTTATTACAAAATAATTTGTCTCATCTAAAAAAATTAACTCTAAAATTGTAGTCTTTTATATTTCTAAATTTCTGCATTTGCTACAATGTTTCATACATGAGTAAATGACTGCAATTATTAAAAAAAGAGAGAATGCAACATTTCTCACTATTAAATTATTTTTATTGCATGAAAAACGTTTTAACATGCCAACATATTTTTTAAACTTGTGCGTTATAACAAAGGTAAACAAAACAATAAAAAGGCAAAAGAACTTAAACTTGACGTGTTCTACCCAAATTCTTTCATTTTATAGTTTCCCTTAATGATATCCCTAACCATTAAAGCCATAATCTAAAGCAGTTTAACATAGGGAGTTTCTCGCTCTGAGAGTCTTCTCCCAGGAAGGGCAGAGAGCATCAAGCAACATCCGTGCTGAAAACACTTTGGAGGTCACCATCATTGTTGCACTGCCTAGGAGGCCAACACAAAGCGAAGAAAAACTGCAGGGAGAATAGATACAGAAAGAGACAAAAAGAAAGAGAGAGACAAAACATTATTACAGAAGAAAGAGAGAAAGACAAGATGGGTTAACGTGCATTTTGCCAATATTTTATGCTCACCTCTATGATCACACATGCTTATTTTCCCATGGCCTTCTCAATGGCACTCACAATTGCTATCATTTTTGAATCGCTGTCAACAAATCCATTTCCATTCTGCCAAAGAAAGGATAAGACAAATGTCAAATGTCACAGCCGTACTTTGCCATAGCTATAACTGTGTAGCAAACCAGTTAATCAAGAATAAATCTACTTATTCATGCAAGGTAGACCAGTGCAACATAGCAATGATCTCAGATTAGTCTATTTTTGGTCTGTTTTGGCTTTCATCATTTAAACTGCTATCAAGAGGAAATGTTGGCAAAACCTATTAATGCAACTTTCAACGTAAGTGCAGACATGCACAATATAACAGTACAAGTAAGTGATAAACAGTTTCAATTCAAGAACATTTGAGTTACATTATTGGAAAAAGCATGATATAAAACTGTGATGTACGGAGAAAAAAAAAAAAAAGAGAAAATATATTCTAACCTTCTTTGAGTGCACCAACATGCCGTCTACTTCCACCTCAAACCACCCTGTGGTAGAGGGTGTGCCCTCACCAGTCTGGAAAATAATAGTCAAATGAGAAGGGAAGATAAATATGTGAAAACAATGGGCATTAAGATTTATGCATTTAAAAATATCACATACAATCTCAAGTTCGCCAGGAAATTCATCCTCAAGCAACATCTTGAGTTTGGTGAACTATTAAAAAAAAGCAGAAGGAGAAAGAATTCATATATTGTAGGTAAAGCATGCAAACATGATCAAGTTCATATATATATATATATTAAAATGACATGTGAAAGAGTCAGTAACACTTACCTTGGGCCTGTACCCTCATCCACCACTAGAAGAGGACAAAATACAAAACATTTTTGATGGTATTCAGCTCATTACTTAAACTGTAAATTGCATGGTGATGGAACAATGTTTACACATGTAGCAAAGAATCGTTGATGGTGAATAAGAGAATGCACCTATCTGAACCATCAGACTGTAGTCTTTAGAGACAAAAGTCATGTCAAACACACGAGCTTGTGGTTTGTAATTGTTAAAGTGAAAACATTCATCTCGGCTGGTATACAAACAATTCTACTGCAGAACAAGGAAACACAGGGGTCCACCTAGCAACCGAACAGGAACGGCTGCTCTTCTTGCCATGATTACTCTCTGACATGTACGACAATAAAACGAGATTTAATCAGCTCTGCATTGACCAGCATCTGAATCAATTTTGTTTTTCAAAGACGACAGATTTGCGGTAGAGAGGACGAGTCGAAGCTATCTGGATATTGTACTAAAGTCAAAAGTCCCAGACTTTAAATAGTAGTAAACATAAATAGCACAATGACCTACCAGTAGATTATATGAACTTTGACAGCCATCCTGAGAGTCGCGGCGGTTCTTGACTGGTTCCAGCGATGGCTGCACTGTTGCGTGTGCTGACAGTGCACTGTGGGAATGACTTTCAGTTCTGCCAAAGATTTCGCTGTTGTTTCTTTAATTGATATGAAAGAGTTGAGGCGGAGCAAGTGGCGCAGCATTCTGCACCATAACACCCCCCTTCTCTTGATCTACGTCCGGTGTTATATTGAATTGTGATCCCCGTCGGAATCTGTTTCCCCCAGCCCCGATAGGATACTGTTCCCCCCATACAGATCCCGACTGGGAAACAGAGTTGGACACAACACCTGTTCACACCGCGCATTATATATATATATATATATATATATATATATATATATATATATTCAAACCTTTTTTTATTGCCACAACAAAGAATACATACAAAAATCTACAAATGTACACAAAACACAGCCAGAGTGTACAAAGCATCCATTCATTGATCAAATATTCTTTATTCATGAAAAACATTACTAGTCTTTATGTTATATATATATATATATATATATATATATATATTATGTTCTCCAGACAGGTGGAGGAAGTGAATGAAATTTAGCTTGTACAGAAGTCCTGAACCGCACTGTGAAAAGAAAAGAAAAGAAAAGAAAAGGAAATCACTAGGTGCATTTATTTTAGGTGTCTTAGTGCCTTTCTGAGCTCATGTCCTATAAATATATTTTTCTGTCTAACATTTTTTTTCCTCCCTAAATTCTTTTTCTGTTTAAAAAATGTTTTTTTTTCCTCTCAACTTTTTTCTCTCTAAAATATGTATTTTTTTCTGTCTAAAAAATGTTTCTCTATAAAAATAATTTTTTTAATATCTATTTTTATTTTTCTCTCAAATTTTTTTTCAAAAAATAAATTCTAAATGTATTTTATTTATTTATTTTTATTTTTATTTGTTTTTTGCTTGCTAGCTAATCATTAGCATGCGGTACCAACCTTGGCCACCAGGTGGCACTATCAATAAGCATGAAATGACAGCTGTGGTACTTGATCTGTTGATTTATCATTGTATAATACTCTAACAATAAGTGTGCCGAAGAGCAGTGTTTCTCTACTGGTGGGTCACGACCCAAAAGTGTGTTACAGGTCTATTCGGATTGGGTCGCGGACTGCAGGGAAAGACCAATGCCATGGTTCTCTCATTAAAAATTTCTCGGCCGTGGTACTGTTGAAGCTGACGCCTCGCTCCATAGTGTTCATTGATTCGGGCAACGCTAACACGAGTAATCCCTTTAAGCACAGCACTGAAAGCACAGCGAGAGGCTTTGCAACGGTAAAGACCATTTCTTCTTGTGTATGTGAAATTTTCCCAAAATAATAAAAAGTTGTACAAGAAAAATACAATTATTATTGTCATCATAATAATATATACATACATCAAAATCATTTAGCTGAATGTAATTGTTTTCCGATAAAACTTTGCATAACCACTCAAAATGTTGGTGTGCATACACAATTACAAAAAACATAGACAACATATTATTTTTCTAATGAACATAAATAACAGGAATAATCAATATGTAAATGAAATCTTTCTAATATACCTTCAGCTTGATATATACCATTTACAATTTTAAACGCGACCTCTTTGTTTAAACAATATATTTCACAAATTCCCCAAGCTTTACCCCAATTTACATTTTTAAATACAGATGTCCACATTAAACTTTCTGAGTAGCTCTTTCAACTATTATAATATTTCTAATATTGGTACAGTTTTGTTGAAGAATGTCAATAACTCCTATAAACATGCTGTCTTTTACATATAACCTCAAAAGCATCACTTCCAAAAGCTCTTACAAAATGTATAGCTAACTTGTTGAGGTATGGCATCAAACACAACAGCATACTCTTTTGGCATAACTGGAATTCCCAATTTGTCCAAAAATGTATTGTTAATAAATTGCCATTTGAATGTAAAAGTTGTCTAACTAAAACAATTCAATTTTCAAACCATATTTTATAGAAGAGAGATTTTAGAGATTTATTTTTATACTGAATACTTCTATTATTCCAAATAAAATATTTATTTGGGGAGAAATTATGCTTAAAGACCAGCATCCAGGCCAAAAAAGCTTGTTTGTGAAATTTAGCTAATTTCACAGGCAGTTTATCAATTTAAAAGTCACATCTCAACAAAAAATCGATACCTCCCAACATATCAAACACATGTTTTCACCATGCATTATTTAGCTGATTGATTTCACGGGTGTTGTTGACAAATGAATTTGAATATGGCATATATTAATTTGAATATTGAAATATACAATATGGCAAGAACTGAGAAATGTGTCTGTTGTAATAGAGAAATTAATTAGATAGTAAATTATTGCATTGTAATTTACTGTATATTTTCCAGCCTAGATCAGTGGCTGCAAAACTTTTGCTAACTCGTCAACCCTTTTCAGATTAACTCACTCTCTCTACCCCAGGGAGGACTTTTGTCTTATTGTGTTCTCAGCCTACAATAAATAATATAGAAAGAAATAACAGCATATAGTTCGGAATAAGATAAGGGTAAGTTAATGACAGATTTTTCCATTTGTAGGTGAACTACTTTTTCAACTGCTCTTTTTTGAGCACAGACCTAACACGGACATATCTAAAATAAAATGGTAGCAATTCTCCTGATCTCATTTAAAAGAAGACACTTAGGAGATTATTGTCCAAATGTCAGAATTAATTAAAGTAATAAAGAAAATAGTTAAAAAAAATTTTTTTAATTATTTGCCACTGTTCTTAAACAACCTAAAAACACAATGGAGTTAAAGCCACAAGTCTTACCATGTTCTAGTTCAAATCTGAGGGTTATAACTCCTACTTTGAGTTTTTTGGATCTTTTCCAAGACAATATCAAGTCAACTTCAAGGGGGTCACGTGACGCCATGCGAGGATCGGACGTGTGAACAGCGAGCTCTGCACACTTTGCTTTTTAACACTTTTTATGACATAAACC